>NC_139711.1:3599217-3784217 GCF_964188405.1 Protomyctophum parallelum | reverse complement strand
ACTCTCTACCTTCCTGCCATGTTTCCCCAGTAGTTCTGTAGTAACAGCTGCGTCCAAACTTCTTCCATCCACTGGGACACGACTCTAGAAACATCAAACAGGAGATTTACTGGTGGATCTTGAACCCTTTTCCACCCCTAGACATACTGGATTGTAATAATTATGGTATTGCTACTTTTACTTAAGAGAAGTATATAAGTAAGTCATAAACCAGTGGTTCCCAAACTTGTTTGTGTCAAGGACCCCCAAATCAACATGTATTAGGCCACGCCCCCCAAATCAACATTTATTAGGCCACGGACCCCCAAATCAACATTTATTAGGCCACGGACCCCCAAATCAACATTTATTAGGCCACGGACCCCCAAATCACCATTTATTAGGCCACGGACCCCCAAATCAACATTTATTAGGCCACGGACCCCCAAATCAACATGTATTAGGCCACGCCCCCCAAATCACCATTTATTAGGCCACGGACCCCCAAATCAACATTTATTAGGCCACGGACCCCCAAATCAACATTTATTAGGCCACAGACCCCCAAATCAACATTTATTAGGCCACGACCCCCAAATCAACATTTATTTGGCCACAACCCCCAAATCAACATTTATTAGGCCACGGACCCCCAAATCAACATTTAGGCCACAACCCCCAAATCAACATTTATTAGGCCACGGACCCCCAAATCAACATTTAGGCCACAGACCCCCAAATCAACATTTATTAGGCCACAACCCCCAAATCAACATTTATTTGGCCACAACCCCCAAATCAACATTTATTAGGCCACGGACCCCCAAATCAACATTTAGGCCACGGACCCCCAAATCAACATTTATTAGGCCATGACCCCCAAATCAACATTTATTAGGCCACAACCCCCAAATCAACATATATTAGGCCACAACCCCCAAATCAACATTTATTAGGCCACAACCCCCAAATCAACATTTATTAGGCCACAACCCCCAAATCAACATTTATTAGGCCACAACCCCCAAATCAACATATATTAGGCCACAACCCCCAAATCAACATTTATTAGGCCACGGACCCCCAAATCAACATTTAGGCCACGGACCCCCAAATCAACATTTAGGCCACGACCCCCAAATCAACATTTATTAGGCCACAACCCCCAAATCAACATTTATTAGGCCACGGACCCCCAAATCAACATATATTAGGCCATGACCCCCAAATCAACATTTATTAGGCCACGGACCCCCAAATCAACATTTATTAGGCCACTGACCCCCAAATCAACATTTATTAGGCCACTGACCCCCAAATCAACATTTATTAGGCCACGGACCCCCAAATTAACATTTATTAGGCCACGGACCCCCAAATCAACATTTATTAGGCCACGGACCCCCAAATCAACATTTATTAGGCCACGGACCCCCAAATCAACATTTATTAGGCCACAACCCCCAAATCAACATTTATTAGGCCACGACCCCCAAATCAACATTTATTAGGCCACAACCCCCAAATCAACATTTATTAGGCTACGACCCCCAAATCAACATTTATTAGGCCATGACCCCCAAATCAACATATATTAGGCCACAACCCCCAAATCAACATTTATTAGGCCACGGACCCCCAAATCAACATTTAGGCCACGACCCCCAAATCAACATTTATTAGGCCACAGACCCCCAAATCAACATTTATTAGGCCACAACCCCCAAATCAACATATATTAGGCCACAACCCCCAAATCAACATGTATTAGGCCACAACCCCCAAATCAACATTTATTAGGCCACGACCCCGAAATCAACATTTATTAGGCCACGACCCCCAAATCAACATTTATTAGGCCACGGACCCCCAAATCAACATTTATTAGGCCACAACCCCCAAATCAACATTTATTAGGCCACGGACCCCCAAATCAACATTTATTAGGCCACAACCCCCAAATCAACATTTATTAGGCCACGGACCCCCAAATCAACATTTATTAGGCCACGGACCCCCAAATCACCATTTATTAGGCCACGGACCCCCAAATCACCATTTATTAGGCCACGGACCCCCAAATCAACATTTATTAGGCCACAACCCCCAAATCAACATCAAGTGCTCCTTTAACCCATTATTAAGACCTGAGCCTGATTCTACAAATGCCTTCTAAATCACTACTACTAAAAATGATTTGGCCACAGACCTCCATCTGACAATATTTTGTGCATATTTTGTGCCTCCCCCATGTACAAGATATACAAGCTGTGAGCTTGTATATCTGCTATTGCAAAATTGTTTCAAAACTGCTATTCTATATATTATTTGTTTTACATTATGTTTCTATGATAATTGTCATACATCAGCCCTGATGGGCTAATGATTACAATATCAATAGGAATACAATTTCATATTTATTCAAAAAGGCTTGTATCTCTCACCTGCTATCTGACACTTTACATTCAGGTTCTTGTAGGCAGACTTCAGTTGGGCATTTTCCAGGATCAGGTTCATGTAGGCAGACTAAAGTTCTCAACGGGCCCAAAAATTATGGCCCGGCCCGACCCTACCCTAACTGGGTCGGCCCGAGGCTCGGCCCTACCCTAAAAATTGCCATAATGTTAAGCCCGAAGCCCGACAAAAGCCAGACAGAAAAAAAAGAGAGAGAAAAAAAAGCAGCACTAAATGGCAGCGCAGCTGCGCCGTGTTTCAGTGTGAAAGTGAGAACGGAGATAAACGGATTTATCGAAATAAAGGATGTATGTAACTCACGTTAGAATAGGCTATTAATGTTCCATAACTTCCATTTCCAATCATTCTAATGGATTCCATACAGTGGTGGTGGTGACTGGTGAATAAACACGAATAGCTGCTGCAGCTCCCTCCCTTAGTTTCCTCTGAAGTGAAGTTGCTTTACGTGTAGCTATAAGTTATATATCACTGGATCGTTTGGTGACGTTGATTAATAATTAGGTTTTATTCATCGCAGCCAGCTGGGTTAACGAGACTCTCAGTGCAACATGACGAAAACCTGACGCTTCTTCAGCTGTGATAATCCGATTGATTTTATAAAATATTTAAGCATATGGCAACTTGGCAAGTTAACTGGTGGTTAGTAGCTCGTTTGGTGCGCAAACCAGAGGGAAACCAGCGGTAGCAAGGCACGCAAGTCTCTCACCGTTCACTGTTCTCTACTGCCTGCGCGCGGGGCAGGCTGCAATGCTGCTCTGGCCTCGTACACACATGCTGGACTGACATGATCTGTTCTGTCTGTGTTTCATGGCCGCATCATTCTCAATGCTTTTCCAATGGAAGTCACGTGGTTTGTCTTGTGTGTACGAGGCCTCCGAGTCTGAAATGCCAGTGCGATGCGACCCCGTCTCCAGTCCTCCTCCTGTCACAAGTGAATCACCTAGCGCAGCCCTCTTCATAATAAATACATACACGTATACACAATCACATTACACAAATAACAGAATTGCTATATTTATTATAATAACACTTAAAGGGATTGTGACATTTAAAACACATTTTTGTAGATTTTTTGGCTTTTTTGGCTTTTCTTGACATCAATTTCACCAAAAAAAAAAACGAAGTTTGAACATTCAGTGTATTCTCTGCTGTCTGGACTTTTGTGAATAATTATGCAAAAATGACTCATCTGGTTGGACGGCAGGCATATACGTAGATCCCTGCTAAACCTCCGCCCCCTCCCCTCTGCTCCCTGCCTACCCTCTCTTCTCCGCCCCTCTCCTCTCCGCTTCCTCATTGTGACCGCAACTTTGTTTCTTTGTAATACTTACTAATAATGGCTTCTAGAGAAAAATCAATCTGCTCTGTTGTTGGCTGTGTCAATCAACACAAGTCCTTACACTGGATACCAACTGGCCTAGATGACTCTTTTATTTTTGACGGTGACGTTCCTACTAAGTTGTCAAAGAAGCGCATCTTGGGTTGACAGGAAAGGGGGAATTACCGACATCTACAGGCTAAAATAATGTGTTTTTCCATGGCTTCTCAGGATGCAGATTACACATACACAAAAACTCCTGGCAAGAAATACTGGAGTGGAGTTGAGTGTTTACACTTTTTAGACACGTTTGAAGGACCATGGCCAAGACTTTTAATGTTGTTAAAATTATGTTATAAATAATGTCATAATACCTTTAAAAAAGAACAAAGAACAAAATTGTGGAAAATCACAGAGCCCGAGGCTCGGCCCGGCCCGACTAATTAGCATATCTTTTGGGCCCGGGGTCGGGTCGGGCTTGGTCGGGCCTGGTCGGGTTCGGGCAGAGTTTGAGAACTTTAAGGCAGACTCCAGTTGGGTATTCTCCAGGGTCAGGTTCATGTAGGCAGACTCCAGCTGGGTATTTTCCAGGGTCAGGTTTTTATTGACTACAAAGGACAAAGAATAGTATCAATAAACAGTTGTTCTTCTGTTCATGATGAGGTCAAGCATCTGTTTGAAGTTATTCTTTTTGATGTGCATCACCTCTTAACACCACTTCCTTTATCATACAGATGCACAGTAATACACAAAAAAATAAGAGAAAGGGAAACAGTGAGAATTAGGTTAAAAAGAGAAGTCACAATAATAGTTAATACTGTGGTGGTCTTATAGTTTTCACAGCTTGAAATCCCTGAGTGAGTGATGTGGTAGTTTAGTCACATGTAATACTCACAGTGCACAGCCTGGGCTATGATCACACCCAGCAGTATAAGACACAGCATCCCCAGACACCCAACGACCACTCTGAGAGGCCTTCTCCCTGTTTGACAAAAACAACATAAGAGTCTAAAAGTCCTGTTAGCTAAACCCAACCAGAAGTGCTTTGAAAAGTTGCGGTTCAGTCAGACAACTCACAAATAGATTGAAAACATTTAAAATGTAAAAATGGATTAAAGCAAAATAAAATAAAGTCCTTGTGAATCCACACTATAGTGCTGTTTCCTGAACAAATTAGTTTTTTTTTAATGTTTTGTTCCTGATATGATATCCTATAAATACTGCCAATCAGGTGAAGAAATCACAGATTGAGGTTTAAACTTTGCATTTACATAATATCCAAGACTGTTAAAATGTAATGGAAGATGTTTCTTGATAAAAAATCAGTTAATTAAGTCCTTGGCAGACATTGAGTTAACTGCTAGTTTGAGCGCTTCAAATGCTCTAATCTTAAAAAAAACATTGCCAATCTACAAGCTCTCAATTCGTTGAATACACGTTGTTTGTAGACTGAGTATTTTCGCTATGTGACCTGCTTCCATAGAAGACATGCTGGCTTTCTATGGAATCCAAATGACTGAAATCAGTCGTGACGGCTGAGAACTTTAATCCATGTGTAAATGCAAGTGTGGATATTTTCTTGTTCAATCTGCTTTAAGGAAGGCTTTTGCCGAAACACGTAAGCGTTCTCAATAGAGAACTGAGCCATTCTTCCATCATTTATTTCTTTTGGAGTGCCGCTTTTTCAACTTTGGTGGTTTATGACTGCGTTAAAGGACCACTTCACCACTTTTCAACCTATCTTCATATAATTGGTCCTCGCTAATAATCATGAAAAAATGGCGCAATTTCTTTCTACTCAGTCTGTGTCTCATAGGAGGGCTGTGGGCAGTTTAGAAGCCGTCTTCCAGTGACATCATCGATGGGGAATACAAGCTAATATAAACTGCAGGCTTTCTAATCCTGAAAAGTTGCAATGCGAAAATGGAAGCCATCGTTCTCACGATGATGAAAATCTAAACATTTTTGTAAAAAGATCTTGTTTAAAAAAGAATCTGCCTAATGATGATGTCACTGGAAGACGGTTTCTAAACTGCCCACAGCCCTCCTATGTGCCATTTTATCATGATTATTAGTGAGGACCTATTATATGAAGATAGGTTGAAAAGTGTTGAAGTGGTCCTTTAATAATATTTTATCTTGCCGTTCAGACTCTGCTATCCCTGCTCAGCACATTGAAAGAAGTTCCCAAACGTTTTAGCTCGAGACTCAAAACAGAAACGTGATGATAGTACCCAAACAAGTGGAAGTGGTCAATCCACAAGCTTGCATCGTAACGTGTTGTGAGCTTGTAGATCTGCTATGTTCACTACTTCTTAAAAGTTGTTTTAATTGTTTTCTTTAAATGTATGAGTTTTTTATTTGATTTGATTTATTTGATATAGTCATAGAAGAGCAGTACAGAATTATCAGGATTGCACTTATTTCCATTGTGATCCAAATAAATAAATAAATAGTTACAGCATACTTATGATAAGAAGAACATGTATACTAACATTACAAAATACTAATGACATTTACAACCGGCCATCATAGATCAATAAACAAAAGACAATAAATAGATATATTATAAATAGATAAATACAGCACTATACTAACTTGCCCATCAGCCACTTTTTCAACATATTTTTTAAAAATGTTCCTTTTGTTTTATTTCATATTTTATTTCCCTTTATATATATACCTCCAGGGGAGAACAGAACTCATAGGGAAAAGGTGGTGGGATTCAATAAACAGATACAGTACCAGCAGATTAACAGCAGTATGTTTTGTCTCAGTAATCTCACCAGACTGCCTGGTCTTCTTCAGTAGGCCTTTGTCCTTCCTGGGTTTGGTCCGTAGATCTTCATAGACTGCATCATCTTTCTTTTGCAGATCAAGACTCTCATAATGTCCTTCAGACATTTCTACATTAGTTGTTCTTGCAGTGACGGTGGTTTCATTCTCATAATCGTGGACCTCAATGTTGTCAGAATGCCTAGCTACAGCCATTTCTACCTTTATGACTTCAATTATGCCTCTTCACAACAACTGTATCCTCACTACCCTAAATGTTCTATGGCACTTTCATATCTCATAGAACAGATGACTCTGTACCAATGCAAATGAGCCACAGTCAGTCTCACACACACTCACACACACACACACGCACACACACACACACACACACACACGCACACGCACACGCACACGCACACGCACAAACCTTTCTTCTTTCTTCAACCACAATGAGTACGGAAGCTAGAGGTGACCACGATTTTCCTGTAGCTTCGTGATCTCTCACACGACCCTCGCTCACACCCTCGTGTGCGTGTGTGTGTGTGTGTGTGTGTGTGTGTGTGTGTGTGTGCGTGTGTGTGCGTGTGCGTGTGCGTGCGTGCGCTGACCATATACGGAGTTCCTCCCTGTCCCCAGTTAACCCCTGGGGGTCAAAAAACCATAGTTTTTTTTTATAGGTGATATACGGTAACCACTTGAGACCTAGTTCAGGTATCTAACATATGATTATGGAAATAAATGTCTGTCTGTTGTATAGGGTTGGGACTCGTTAGGATTGTAACGGTTCTGGGTCCTTACCGGGTCCCTCTTAAAAGTCCTTAAATTGTCACTTCACTGTCCTCTGGGGAGCCCCATGGGGGGGGGGGGGTCCTGACCCACAGGTTAAGAACCACTGGCCTATATATACTCTCTGTCCTGCAGGTACAACAGCGAGGGTCACGTGACCAACGTCACCCTCCCCACCGGCGAGGTGAGCGGCTTCCACGGCAACCTGGAGCGCTGGTCTCGGGTGGAGGTGGACGCGCCGGGCCGCCACGCCTTCGTCACCAGCACCAACCTGTCCGCCAGCGACACCATCTACACCTTCAAACAGGGTAGGGGTCTGCCAGTCGGTATTAGAGTCTCGTGTGTGTATATAGCCAGACAACTGTTCCACAATGCTCCGAATGCTATATAGCAGGGGGCCCATTCTGACCTGAGATCAGATTCATACGAGGTTTCCACTGGACACACGCTGGTCTGACGAACACATTCTGACCTGAGATCAGATTCTAAAAATGTCAGTCGTTCTTCGATTTTTCAAAAATAGCAGACCTACAAGCTCGTATCGCGCCACTCGGTGGCGCGATACGAGCTTGTAGATCTGCTATTTTTCAATAGCTAAAGCATGACGTGATGCTGACACCAAAATGGGTGCCCGGTCAGAATGGGTTAATGACTAGTATTAAATGACTAGTACTTAACGACTAGTATTATTGTATTGTTTTTTTGTGTATTTAGTTCATAAAGTTATCATAACTAAAACTAAATCCATTTGAAAATCAATAAAAAGGTGAGTTTTCAGGATTCTAATTTTAATCAAAAAATTATTCAGTATTTTAATTCAAATATAGCAAAAATAGTTGATCTACAAGCTCAATCCGTGTCGCAGCGCGACGCGTTTTGAGCTTGTAGTGTGGAAATATAGTGGCTCTCTCCATCGTCAAAGTTGACCACCCCTGTGTCTGGAACTACACCTGCCATTTCCGTTCACGAAAATATATTTTCAAATATAATTTATATTTTATTGTTTTTATTTCCTTTTCTGCTAAGCAACACGCTGCTTAGGTGATTTTTTATTTATATTTTTATCCCACGATTTTGTAACCCATTTTCCACCCCTGTGTCAATTATCTAATGTCATCCTGGGCTCTACACAACCTCCGCCAACCTGGGGAGAGCAACGGACTTGAACTCATGCTTCCTTCATGCCTGAGTGTCCAAGTCGCTCCTTTACACCTGACAGGGGGGAGTTTCCCTGGTTGGACGTAGCGCGTGGAAGGAACACTTTATTCCAACCAGTTCCTTTCCCCTCCATCAGGCACCCCGGCTGGCCAGGGGGAGGCAGTTTAGAGACCAGGATTTCTGCATGTTTTTTGTACCTACCCTAGGGGACACGGGGAAAACATGCAAACTATCACTTAGGTGATAGGTGATTTCTATTTATATTAGGATGATGATAGGTCTTCCGTTGCTCCAGACTGTATGATGGAAGCATTTGTGTGTGTGTGTGTGTGTGTGTGTGTGTGTGTGTGTGTGTGTGTGTGTGTGTGTGTGTGTGTGTGTGTGTGTGTGTGTGTGTGTGTGTGTGTGTGTGTGTGTGTGTGTGTGTGTGTGCGTGCGGTGTGTGGGCGCGTGTGTGAGGCTGCGCAACAGTCACACTTCGTGGTCAACAAACGCTATTTCCGTGCTCGAAAAGGGCACACATACAGGCAGGCACTTTCCGTGCTCGTACAGTCACAGGCAGACAGGGACACACATAGCTGCGCAATGGAGTGGCTCCACCACTCAAAACCCTACAGTAATAACCTACAGAATAGTGCCACTGGCCTACATCCCATTGTTCTGATAGATAATTAGACTATGGAGATATAAAGGGTTTCTGCCCGACAGCAACGGACAGGCTTTTAGGTTCAGAATGGTCAAAGTCTCCCTTTAACATGGAGGGCTGTTCCAGTGCAGTAGGACTGGTCACCATGCATCATCGTCAGCCATGCATCATCTGGCTCACCTCCACGACCACCCAACTCTCCTCCACTATGCTCTGCCCCGGGGGGCTGGCTATGACTCACCCCAGGACGACAACCTCTGTGTGTGTGTGTGTGTGTGTGTGTGTGTGTGTGTGTGTGTGTGCGCGTGCACACGTGCGTGTGTGGGCTCCTACTTTGAATGGAAAACCCATAGTCAACATACTACTCAGGTGGGTATAGATGGGAAGGTCAGACGGTAAGAAGGGCAAAACGATGCTAAAACATTGATGGACCCACTGCGGTAGAGAGTGCAGGGTAAACTGTAGTGTTCAGGTCAGATATGGACTCGGGGCACTCTCTAAATGCTTCTCGCTCAATACCGATGGCTCCCGTGGTTTCATCGCTGAAACGAGGTGGAAAGTTGGAGAGTTATATAGGAAGAAAAATAATCCTGCATTGCGGAACCAATACAGATTCTATAGGGCAGTGTTATGATGAGGGCGTAGAAAAGATTTGTTAGCAGCTGTTCTACCAACCACCTTGGATTTCGTCTATGTCGGGTGGAAACCTCATATGTCGGGATAAATCAAATGAAACGGCAGATCTACAAGCTCAAAACGCATCGCTCCGAGGCGTGCTTTGAGCTTGTGGATCTGCTATTCTTTGGTACTTTTGTGTGACGCTGTAGCATGATCCAAGTTGGGCATTCATTTACGAAACAACACGAATATGGAGGTTGCGTTGCTTTAGTTCCCAGATGTATCGTTAAGGCGACCCCTTTTGGTGTTTTAAACATTGTTATACTTTAGCTATTGAAAAACAGCAGATCTACAAGCTCATAGCGCACCACCGAGTGGTGCGCTACGAGCTTGTCGGTCTGCTATTTTTGAAAAATCGTGAAAATGTGGTGCACATCTTTGAATATGAACGATCGTCAGGATTTAGAAGGCATTTGTAGAATCGTCCTCAGGTCTAAATGGGTCAAAGGCACTTTGTAGGTTTACTTGTTTTACGTTACTGTTGCAAGTAAGCCCCTCCAAATGATGAAACTAATACTAACACCAACTATCTTTTCTAACGTTTGACCTCATTTCCTGGAGAGCCATCGCTGGTGTAGAGAGCTAGTCTGAACACCAGCTGCCAATGTGTGTAAGAAGCATCATGGCCTCTAGGGGGAGCACTAGCGTGGCATTTAGATTTTAGTTTCATTCTTCATTGACTGACTGACTGACTGACTGACTGACTGACTGACTGACTGACTGACTGACTGACTGACTGACTGACTGACTGACTGACTGACTGACTGACTGACTGACTGACTGACTGACTGACTGATTGACTGACTGACTGACTGACTGACTGACTGACTAGGTACTTTAGGTAAAGGTAGATATATATTCAGGCGGGCAGACACATGAGACTTGACAGATTGGACCAAATGGAAAACAAATTATCATTTTCTTTTTGGATGCTAGAGAGGAATATAAAATGAGCAAAATGAGTACGGAATGAAAACGGAGTGGAGAGGCTGCTTATGAGGATGGTTTGCTCGTGTCATCTCTTTAATTGCCTTTTAGCGCTTGTCACCAGTGCCCACATCCACACACACACACACACACAACAACGACCTTTTTTTACACACATTTCCCCATCTGCACGCTGCGATCCAATTTACTGCACACCTGACACAGATTTTTTTTAATGTCATTTTTCTGTTTCTGTTTTTTGTTTTTCACTGTCGTCGGGCAGAGACATCTTATCTCCATCTGTTTTCCTTTTTTTTCCCTTTTCAGTAAATGTACGCCCTACTTTGTCATACTACACGACGACACACGAGCGAGCGTCAGACGTAGAGGATCCTCAAGCTGGAAACGCGTCGTGAAGCTTGGAGATCATTTGATGTTTTTCAAAAATTCAAAGAAACATGTTTTGGATGTATGACGTTTTGACCCGATAGATACATTTTTGTTCAGATACTGATAGAGAGAATGCAGATTAATAATAACAACAATAGGCGCGTGTGTGTGCGCGTGCATGCGTGCGCGCGTGTGTGTGTGTGTGTGTGTGTGTGTGTGTGTGTGTGTGTGTGCGCGCGCATGTGCGTGTGCGTGCGTGTCATGGTTCCCTTGACACCTCAGTCAGAGCAGGAACAACACCTATGGTGCTATGGTGTGCACCTAGGTGCTATAGTGTGCAACCGCCTTTTTGAGAAAGAAAGAAAAAATCAAAAACGAAACAACCCGCTGTGGCAAACTGTTGCAAGAGTGTGATAAGCTTGTGGGAGCTGCTGCTGCAGCACAGAATGGAATTTAACTCCTGAGTGTACAGAAATGTGACCAAATGGACCATCTGGGTGCATGTCTCTACATCCTGACAGTTTTCTAAATGTCAGTCGTTCTTCGATTTTTCAAAAATAGCAGACCTACAAGCTCGTAGCGCGCCACTCGGTGGCGCGCTATGAGCTTGTAGATCTGCTATTTTTTCAATAGCTAAAGCATAACATGATGCTAACACCAAAAAGATACCAAATGGATGACGCACACAGAAAAGCCAGAGTCTTTGTTTCCATTGTAGTCCGTTAAACATGCAACTCAACACACAACTGGACAACACAAAAGCGTTCATTAAAAAATGAAACCTGTGTGAACTGAGCGGTGCATGCAGGCTGCTCGACAGCGGCATCTGTTCGTACTTGGAATATGGAAATAAGACTTTGACTAAGGCTCCGCTTTGTAGTAAAAAAAACACACAGAGGCAAAGAAACAGTGGCCTGTAAGCGAGCGTTTTGCTGCGCCGTATGCAAGGTGGTGTCAAACCGTCTCTCAGCGTTAGCTGTCATGAGCCACATCTAACGTCCTTGTTGTTTTGTTCTGTTTCTCACACATCTGTCGCTGTCATTGTGTGTGTGTGTGTGTGTGTGTGTGTGTGTGTGTGTGTGTGTGTGTGCGTGTGGCGTGTGTGATCGTGTTGCCTGACGCCCACAGAGCACGCGCAGAGCTCGTACCGGGTGAGCGCCGACGGCTCGTTCGCCGTGTCCCTGGCGAGCGGCATGGAACTCTCGCTCAGCACGGAGCCCCTCCTCCCGGGGGGCGCCGGGGGCGGAGTCAGCCCCACGGCCAGCCGCTGCAACATCAGCCTGCCAGGAGACCACGCGCCCAGCCTGATCGAGTGGCGGCAGAGGAAGGAGCAGGCCAAGACCAACTACAGCACCTACGAACGCAGGCTGAGGGTAAAAAAACCGCACCGTCGCATTAAAGTCACGTTATACCCTGGGATTTGAACCCATGGCAGGTCTCTCGTGCAAGAAGAGCTGCATTTGCCTGCTTGGAGAAATTGAATTTGTCGTCACCGGTCGTGTCAAACCAGACAGAATCTATAGGGGTGCGTTCGAGAAATGCGCCCTGAACGCACTGGTGTGCTCTCTTGTCGTTCGTTTATTCAGTGCACTCGGTGCGTTGTCGTTCGAAAATCCAGTGCGCTGCGCAACCGGGTGTGCCGAGTGCCCGCGCTGAGCGACCCTACCCTGAAGCTGGGGTCGTCCACTGAGCGACCCTACCCTGAAGCTGGGGTCGTCCACTGAGCGACCCTACCCTGAAGCTGGGGTCGTCCGGTGTGAATGCGTCACCAGCTGTGGTCGTTCGTAAATAAGGCACACTGAACGCACTCTGTGACGTCACCGCCCACCACACTCGACAAACTGACCACATTCCCGGTGCACATTTCCGAACGCAACCCTACATGTCCCAGTAGAAGAGCAGAAACCTCCCCAATGTTACTGTATATTAACATACCTCCACCATACAGACTGGACAAAATATATCTCTGCTGTCGGGTATAGAATGTCCAAAATGTCCAAAATGTTAAAAGGATCCCTGGCTAATAAGACAAATATGCCTTAATAGTATACATTATAATTGCCCTCTGTAACTGAAATACGCATACGGACTGCTTCTGTCGCAGGTTGATGATGTCAAAATATTATGTCCATGGGTAGTCTAGCTCTATTGGAATGTATGGAATATATATATATGCTAAAAAGAATGCTAAAAGTAAAAAAAAAAAAAAAAACGTAATACTTCTTATGGTTAATATGAGCATCAAAGCAATATTTTAAATGCTTTTTTATTAGCATGTGCATTCCATATATTCCATAGGGCTCGTATATAAGAATTGTATTTATTATTTACACAGCGACTGGCTAGTATGCACGCATGATTATTTCCTATGCTCTGCAATAAACCACCATTATATCACTTCACAAGAGCAATAGTGAAAACAGAGGCCCCCGGGCCGCCACTGAGATTTAACTCAACGGGTTGTGAGATATATTGGAATGATTAACTATAGTCGACGTCATATGGAGTTGACCCGGGCAGGTCAAATGACTTGGAAACCTGTTGCCTGTATACTTTCCCCCCCCCCCCTGCCCCCTCCTTTCTTCCCTGGCAGCACGCAAACAGGATATTGCATGGGAGAGAGGGCCAGGTCACACTGTGTACCGTATGTAACACATTAATGAATGTGCCATGTAACACATTAATGAATGGTCCCCATGCAGGTCTTGTCTCCTCATTGTTTCATAACAGAGCGATTCGGTGTTAATCTTATATGAAGAAGAAGGAAAAAAATAAACGGGGGGGTTGCGCCGAATGACTCATTCATTCATCTCTAAACCAATAAATTGTCTTCGAGTCTCTCTCTCTCGTGTTGCACGACATTTATTACACAGCTGCAGAATGTTATTGATTGCCTCGCTCTGACTGACTCACTCCTCTCTCTCTCTCTCTCTCTCTGCCCCCCTCTCTCTCTCTGTCTCTTTGCCAAAGCATTAATGGCATAATAATAATAATAATAATAATAATAACAATAGCAAGGGTAATAATAATAATAATAATACATAAGAAATGACATAAGTAACTGCAGTAGACAATAGTTACTATTCACCCATTGTCCCTCATCTCTCTCTCTCTCTTTCTGTCTCTCGTGCACATGGACATTAACGTCGTGTTCCTCCGTGCGTCCGTCCAGGCCCACAACAGGAACCTGCTGTCCATCGACTTTGACCAGAACACGCGCGTGGGGAAGATCTACGACGACCACCGCAAGTTCACCCTGCACATCCAGTACGACCGTCTGGGCCGGCCCGTGGTCTGGTCCCCCGGCAGCAAGTACACGGAGGTCAACGTCACCTACTCCGCCGGCGGCCTGCTCGCCGCCATCCACCGCGGGGAGTGGTCCGAGAGGCTGGAGTACGAGAACGAGAGGGTGGTCTCGCGCGCCTGGGTCAACGGCAAGATCTGGAGCTACACATATGTGGACCGGGTGAGTCCTCCGCCCGCCACCTGCCTGCCACCTGTGACAGGGGGGGGGGGGAAACTGCCCACCCCTGACCCCGTGGCATGGGGGGGGGGCAAACCGTAATGAACCACTTAAACCTGTGGTTTTTCAACCTTTTTCATGTCGAGGTCCATTGTTTATCTTTTTTCCCTCTACACCGATGGTTCTCAACATAGTATATTTTAGTATATTTTAAATTGGTTGTTTAGGCAGCGAGCGTGTTGCAAGTGGGGCCCCAGAATAATTAGCAAAACACTTAAGACTTTAATCATAACATACTAAGTCAATTGTAATTTATTCTTGGTCTTCGTAATGATACCAATTTAAAATATACTACCGGTATATTAGTTCCAAGTCACACTTAACACAATCAATAATTAAAATAAACATGCTGAAAATGCGTATTGTAGGATCAAGAGGTCCCACCCATCTGACCACGTGTAATTAAACTCTTTCATGTGATCCAAGTGATCCAGAAAAGGTTGAGAACCACCACTCTACAAATAGTCCTCCTGCAAGCTCTCGGCTATATCTGCCAAGTGTCGGTCCCAGATTAGGGAGTCAGGGACGCTGTATAGCTTTCATGTGGTTAAAGTTTAAATTAATAAGTGTGCGATGACGATCAGGTCTACTGTAACCTGAAGCGTGGTATCATATCTCTAAAGCTAACGTCAGATGAAATATTCATCCGGGTGTATTTTTAGTGAGCGAGCTCATTCCCGGTCCAAAGCCCAAATGAGAGCACTGGCGTGGAGAAGGAATTCATTTAGAAATTAATAAGGCTTATGAAATATTAATGTGTTAATATTGTACCTCTCCTAATATTCAAATTAAAACCTATTTTTGCGTAACATTTTGATTGTGATATACAATACAACACATAAAACTCTTGAGACATGTATGACACATTAACCTTTTTTTTTCAAAGAGGGCCATATTTCAAAATGTGAAGATACCTTTAGGGCTGCATGTCCTGGCATACCGTACCTTCTGGCCACAACAAAAGTCACATACAAATGCATCAAAATTGTATTTATTTAACTACAGTCCAATATCAATAGTCTTTTTGTTGTCAGTGTAGCCAAATGCACCGTACGTCACTCATGTGCTGGAACAAACTAAAAACAATTCAGCTCTTATCTTGCACTGTATTGCTGTTATATTTATGGTCCAATTAATTGTCTTTTGTTCAAATTACAGTGTAGCAAAACAAAAAAAAATAGCCTATCTGACCCAGGTTAAACATCAAAATTGCAACATCTGGTCATAAATAAGACCTTTTAGGAAGGAAGCTGCGGGCCATAATATAAAAAGTGTCCACGGGCTATATGATTGGGCCCCGGGCCAGACTTTGGACATGACTGCATTAAAGGTATATTCAGTGATTTCACTTAATTCAAATATCACTTATTTTTTTTGTTTTGTTGTGATAATCCTCCCTACTATAGAGTGTGCTGGCCATATAAGGAGTTCCTCCCTGTCCCCAGTTAACCCCTGGGGGTCAAAAAACCTTAGGTTTCGTTTTTGACTCTCTATCCTGATTGGACGAAAGGCTGGGTCCCACAGCCAAAAAACGAAAACCTTTTGGAATTGTTCTTATTTTTTTTTTAGGTTTTCTAATCTCAATTGCACCCAAAAAACATGAACTTTTAACATTCAGTAGATTTTCTGTGATCTGGGGTTTTCTGGCTCAAACAGGTGCTCTGATTTGCCGGCAGTAAGTGACATCACTTACTGCAAATCCCATATATGTCAATGGGATTTGCCAGCAGATGTCACTGTTTCACTGTGTTGCCTGTTTTCATTGTAGCTCAAAGGCCTTCCAAACCCCAAAGAATACTTCAGACCACAGAAAATCCACTGAATGTTCAAAGTTCAGGTTTTTTGGGTGTAATTGAGGTCATAAAACCTAAAAGAAAAAGACAAATAAATGAAAATGAATGTCATGGTCAATGGTGTTCCACAGGGCTCTATTTTAGCCCCAGTGCTCTTCTCCTTATATCTCCTGCCGCTAGGGTCCATCCTCAGAAAACATGGCATTTCGTTCCATTTCTATGCTGATGACAGTCAGATCTATGTTCCCCTAAAGAAGAAAGACGCTGATCCTAAAGCTCTTCTCTCTTGCCTGGATGACATTAAAGCCTGGATGGCCCTAAGCTTTCTAAGCTTCAATGACAAGAAAACTGAGGTGGTGGTGTTCGCCCCAAATGGTTCTGGTAACCCCCCTCCCTTTGATCTAGGCCCCCTGGCACAGTTTGTGAAGCCAACAGTCTCCAACCTAGGTTTTAAAATGGACAACGACTTTAAGCTAGATCGCCAAATTAGCTTAGTGGTGAAGTCTAGCTTTTTTCATTTGCGACAACTGGCAAAGGTAAAACCCTTTTTAACCACTCAGCACCTTGAGACAGTAATCCATGCCTTTATTACATCTCGGCTGGATTACTGTAACGCCCTCTACCTTGGAGCCAGTCAGTCTTGCCTTGCTCGGCTCCAGTTAATTCAGAACGCGGCTGCCCGACTACTAACTGGCACGCGTAAGAGAGAGCATATAACTCCCATCCTCGCCTCTCTCCACTGGCTGCCAGTGAACTTTAGAATCCAGTTCAAGGTTCTGCTTTTTACTTTTAAAGCTTTAAATGGTCTCGCCCCTCCATACCTCTCTGAGCTCCTCCACCCCTACTCTCCCGCCCGCTCCCTCAGGTCAGCTGACCTGATGCTGCTAGAGGTCCCGAGGGCGAAACGGAAGCTTAGAGGGGACAGAGCTTTTTCAATCGCTGCCCCCAAGCTCTGGAACGACCTTCCCCTGCAACTTAGGCAGGCCCCCTCTCTGGCCATTTTTAAAACCTCACTGAAAACGCACTTTTATTCTTTGGCTTTTAACACAGCATGAGACCTCTGTTCCTGAACTTGCTTCCCCCCCCTCCTTTTCTTGTTTTGTGTGTTGTCTTTGTATTCTGTGTTTTTAGTCTATGTGTTACTTACTGTTTTTACCTATGTACTGTACAGCACTTTGTGGCAGCTATGGTTGTTTTAAATGTGCTATATAAATAAAGTTGAGTTGAGTTGAGTTGAGTCATAAAACCTTTAAGCTTTACGCGCTGTCAGTCAGAACATTGAAACCAAATGAAACAATGTGGCTAAATAATGGAAGTAGAGCTGAAACAACTCACTGGAAAAACAGTTGGTTTGTTTCCTTTGTGTCCAGAATATGAGCTCCAGTGTTTCCTCAGCTGTGAATTATTTTCTTGGCAATAATTCTATGCATTACATTTTCCAATTAACTGAATAATGGAGAAGCGTCTTTTTTGTGTTGAAAACATTTGAAAAGGACCCCCAGAACAGAACATTAAGGTAAAAAAAAAAAAATTACACACACACACACACACACACACACACACACACACACACACACACACACACACACACGTATATTTATGTATGTGTGTGTGTATATATCATTGGCATCCGTCAGTCGAGAGAGACTATGGAGTCGCGCTCTGGATAGGGGTTCTTCTGCTTTTGGTGCAGCGTTCAGTGTGTCTGAGTAGTAGACCAATGCGGGATTCGCACTCCCTTCCGCACTTCACACAGGGAAAGACTGATGCTGGTCTGTCTGGTTGGTTTTGGGCCTTATTCTTTCGCCTCAGTCTCTTTGCCACGGACTGCTGGGCGAGCTGGTCTCTTCAAACCTGGAGAGAACGTCCTCGGAGATCTGTCTCCAAGCTGTGCGATCGGATGCTGCAGCTTCCCAGGTGTCCAGATCGATGTCCGAAGGCCTTCAGGTCCCGCTTACACATGTCTTTGTAGTGCAGTTTTGGTCTGCCTACAGGACGCTTTCCGTTAGCTATAGTTCTCCATAGAGGAGATCCTTGGGAATCCGTCCGTCCGACATCCATCCATTCCTCACCACATGACCGAGCCAGCGCATGCGTCTCTGTTTCAGAGTGCTGTACTTGGTGGGGATTCCAGCACTCTCCAGGACGGTGTTGTTTGGCACCTTGTCTTGCCAGGTGATGCCCATAATGTGTCTAAGGCAGCGCATGTGAAAGGCATTGAGTTTACGCTCCTGACGAGCGTGCAACGTCCAGGACTCACTGTACATACAGGGTGCTCATGACACATGCTCTGTAGACCTGTGTGTGTGTGTGTGTGTGTGTGTGTGTGTGTGTGTGTGTGTGTGTGTGTGTGTGTGTGTGTGTGTGTGTGTGTGTGTGTGTGTGTGTGTGTGTGTGTGTGTGTGTGTGTGTGTGTGTGTGTGTGTGTGTGTGTGTGTGTGTGTGTGTGTGTGTGTGCGTGCGTAAAAAGAAATATTGGTTATTTAGACAGATACTAGGTTCATTGTTTGCCTGGTATCCTTGATAGCTCTCAAATCGGAGAGGATGATGATGGTAAAAGCATTGGAAATTATTTGAAAAATGTGCAGACAAATAAACAAAGACAAAATCCAATCTTTGAGTGTACGTCGTCATGAGAAGGAGTTCTGCCGTTATACAATGAATAGTGGCGAGTCATCATCAGGGGAATGTATTGTATACATTATACATTATATAAGGACAAAGTCACAGCGAAACCATGCTTTTGTTATTGTACAAGTGTACAATCTGTCTGGACTGACGTGTCACAAAGCCTCATGTCTTCTTCGGTCTCAACAGCTCTGCTGCTGATCCAGAACATCATGGTTGGATTTCTGACACTTCTTTACGTTACAGTATAGTTTGCATTTGTTCTAGGCCTGTAAGCTACAGTTCTAACCGTGTGTGTGTGTGTGTGTGTGTGTTATAATTGACGAGCAGAGAGGTTTTTCTATTGGAAGTTGGCTGTGCTTTTGATTCAAGTTTAGAGGAAGCTTTCCTTACTAAACAAGTAAAATATCAACCATTAATACAGGCCATTATACAACTGGGCTATACGTGTCAGCTCATTGTTTTTATATTTGGCAGCCTGGGCCATGTCCACAGGCTAGTGGTCAGAGGCTTGAGGATTATAGGGTTGTCCAAGTGTAAGGCAAAACGGCATGCAACATACTGTTCAATCTCCTCCATTATAGGCAGTCGGTCTATTTGGAGGAGAAGGTGCTTTTTGTACCCACGATTTACTTTCGGTGTTGGTAATACGACAGACTGAAGTGACCAGTGTTGGCTGTGAATAAGTTCATGTGTTGCCTATATTCTGTACATCTAGGGCTCGTTTGGACTCAAGCACTGAGACACGTGATGTTTCTATCAGAAGCAACTGAAAATATTTGTGCCCTTAATAATGTATTCTATAAATGTGGACTCAAATAAAGAAATCGAAATGTGTGTGTGTGTGTGCGTGTGTGTGTGTGTGTGTGTGTGCGTGCCTGCCTGCGTGCGCTGAACTTCCAGTCCATCATGCTGCTGCTGCACAGCCAGAGGCGCTACGTGTTCGAGTACGACCCGACGGACCGCCTGGTGGCCGTCACCATGCCCAGCATGGTGAGGCACACGCTGCAGTCCCTGCTGTCCATCGGCTACTACAGGAACATCTACACCCCTCCGGACAGCCAGGGGGCGGCCTTCGTCCAGGACTACAGCCTGGACGGCCGGCTGTTCAGGACGCAGTACCTGGGAACGGGACGCAGTGTCATCTACAGGTGCAGAGTTCGTCCGTGTGCACCGATACATTTGCACGCACGCACGCCACGCACGAGCGCACATGTTCGCTTGATTTGCAAACATGATTATTGCAAACGATTATCTCGTACGTCTCGTTCTTCTTTGGAGAGCAATGTGCGTCACACTTTCTCGAGCACTTTGTCCAGTTTATTTTTGTCATCCGTATGCGCCCTTGAGCACATTATTGCCCTTGAGCCCTTATTGTGGCGGTCAATTTGTATTGGTGGTGGGGAGGGGGGGGGGGGGGGCGGGGCGGGGTGTGGGCGGGGGTCGCGAGACGTGGCCAAAGCATTTTCGGGGGAACCCCGGCCAAAAACGTTGAGAACCCCTGACATAGTTCACCCAAAGAAATAATTATTTTCTATCAAATACACATCGCGTGAAGTCATGGATTTTTTTTTTTGTCACAATCCTATATAAGCCAGCCAATAATTTGGCTTATATGTTATGTTCTGTGAATATGGAGTTGAACATGTATTCCTCAGATTAGAAAAGGTTAATATTGTAAACGCTACAACTTATTAACTGTTTGAAAAAGATAATCTATGTTGTATAATATGATCTAGACTAGACTTCTCAAGTTCTGCCCAAACCTGACCCAACCCGAGGCAACCCAAACATCTACAACAAAAAGAAAAATCAATGTTTTATGTATAAAACTTTACAGTTTTTGGGGGGGGTTTTCGGGGCCTTACATTATGCTAATTAGTCGGGCGTGTGTGTGTGTGTGTGCGTGCGTGCAGGTATACAGGTGCAGCGCGCCTCTCTGAGGTGGTGTATGACTCCACCCTGGTCACCTTCACATACGACGACTCGTCGGGCACCGTGAAGACCATCCACCTGACGCACAACGGCTTCATCAGCTCCATACGCTACAGACAGACAGGTACGTGTGCACACGCACGCACACACACACACACACACACACACACACACACACACACACGCACACACACGCACACACACACACACACACACACACACACACATACACACACGTTGGGGGTTTTATTCACGCCAAAATTTGACCTTGTTTTGAGAAATACCTTTTTGCCACGTAGTGCCGTTCTGTGTGGGAAGTTCTCATGATGACACACAGCTGTGTAACCACTGAAACCCTGTACGGTTTGACCGGAGTTCCTCAGGGCTTCATTACAGAGACGAAATGTATACGAAATGTATCTGCATTCTGCATGTGTATACAGGGACAGGCAACGCAACACGAACCGACTAGGCGAATATACTGTACATATACTACTATACTGAGTCTTAACCCATTCTGACCGGGCACCCATTTTGGTGTCGGCATCATGTTATGCTTTAGCTATTTAAAAATAGCAGATCTACAAGCTCATATCGCGCCACCGAGTGGCGCGATACGAGCTTGTAGGTCTGCTATTTTTTGAAAAAATCGAAGATTTTTTTTTTTTTTTTTTTTGAATCTGATCTCAGGTCAGAATGGGTTCATCAGACCAGTGTGTGTCCGGCGGAAACCTCGTGTGAATCTGATCTCAGGTCAGAATGGGTTAATACGGCCCAGGCCGTAGCATAACGGTCTGGGCACCGGACTGGTAATCCAGTCGCAGTGTGCCGCGGGTTCGACTCCCGGACCCGACACGGCCTTTACTGCATGTCATCCCCCCATCTCTCTCTCCCGTTTCCTGTCAGCCTACTGTCTGTCCCTTAAAAAATCAATAAAAGGCGTAAGCCGCAAAAAAATATCTTAAAAAAAAAAAAAAGAATGGGTTAATACCTCATGGGGGCTCGAGCCCCGCTGCCCCCACGGAGTCTACGTCACTGGCTTCATACTTATATGTGCATGTTTCTTGCTTATATAGGCAACACAAAAAGTGTCTGTATCAACCGTGCCAAATGCATGTAAATGCATTGTAAAGTATCCCAATACGCTACAGAAAAATGCATCGTCGCTGCCTGTTGGGCAGAAACCATCTCATCTCCATATCTTAACCCATTCTGACCTGAGATCAGATTCATACGAGGTTTCCGCCGGACACACACTGGTCTGATGAACCCATTCTGACCTGAGATCAGATTCTAAAAATGTCAGTCGTTCTTCGATTTTTCAAAAATAGCAGACCTACAAGCTCGTATCGCGCCACTCGGTGGCGCGATATGAGCTTGTAGATCTGCTATTTTTAAATAGCTAAAGCATAACATGATGCTGACACCAAAATGGGTGCCCGGTCAGAATGGGTTAACCTTTGGTGTTATTTCGTGAATGAATTCCTTGCTTGACCAATGACCATACTGTACTACATCATCACACGCAAGCGTCAGAAGCAGCAGATCCACAAGGTCGAAAAGCAACACACACACACACACACACACACACACACACACACGTTTTGGACATATGAGGTTTCTACCCGACAGACGAGACGACGAGTGAAGGACATAGCCTGCTAGTATGTAAGAGCAATAAACTATTGCTCTTACATACTAGCAGGCTATGCCTTCACTCTGTCACTATTGCTTGTGCAGAGCAGTGGCATAATGAACACTTACGCTGTTGACATTGCAAACGTACTGCATGTGGTCCCGAATGGCCACTGTACTGTCTGGAACTCTGGACGTCTCCTAATAGAATGACACTATAGGCAGACCTCACCAGCTGGGCCACCACCAGGGTGGTGCCTTTGAATTTGAATTACGTAATGACACGTGTGAAGAAACGGACGTTTTGATGATTAAAGGAGAATTCCATACTAGAAGGCTTTCTTACCTTTATTTGTAGTTGTTACGTCCCCACCAAAGAGGTCCAGGTGTTATTTTGTGCAAAAGTGCATTATTGGCTATTTCCCCTACCATAAGCCGTCAATGGGGTTTGGGGTTTTTGTGCTAATTCGCTTATTTCCATCGAAAAAAAGTAGTAAAGTGTGCCGCTTGGGATACTATTTACAGAGCGATGGAAATAAGCGAATTAGCACAACACCCCATAGCCTCATTCAATTCTGGACCTCTTTGGTGGGGATGTAACAACTACAAATAAAGGTAAGAAAGCCTTCTAGTATGGAATTCTCCTTTTAAGTAAAGGAACATAGCTGTAGAAACTGTTTACAGTGTATATATACAGGAGTACTGAAATTGATGTAAAAAAGGTATACTATTCTTACTATACGTATATGCTGTTCCGTTGACCTCCCTGAGATTGAGTTAAGGCAGTGATTGATGACATGATAAATAGCTGAGACACATATTTCATCTGAAACTTTGGTTGGTTGTCTTTGTCTTTGCCTTTGAGATACCCTCATCCTCTAAGGGGCAGTCTAACTGCATGGTCTCTTTCTCTCCTTTGCACTTGTCCTCAATCTCTTATTCTTGCAAACACATTAGGTAAATGTGAAAAGTGGTATTTGCACACACATGCAGAAGAGATTCAGAATTATTGGAGCAACGTCAGCAAACACCAAACGCTTCCATTTTGTTTGACCCGTACATGATTTACTTAATTGTTTTGCTTGTCGTTTGTATGGAATTGTGTTACTGGTTTTGCACACACACACAAAATCAGCTTAACGTTTGGATATTTTGTGTGAGCAATGAGAAATTTGCTATGTGTTTTGCAAAAATGGTTTCGGTCATGCATGGTCATGTTTTTGTGGACCACACTTGCAATGACTTAGCGAGAAAATCGCCTAGTTTCAAATGGCAAGGCAAGGCAATTTTATTTATATAGCACCTTTCATACTCAAGGCAATTCAAAGTGCTTTACAGAATAAAAACAAATACAGAGTGCAACAGTGCACTTTAAAAGGAATACAGATTATAATAGATACAATTACATTACAACAGATACCCCCACCTTTAATAGAAATGGTAAAATCCTATATTGTTTGAAGTTATACTAAAAATAATCCCACTCATAACGTGCATGTGTCGTGCCGTCGGGGACTGGACCTCTCTCTCTCTCTCTCTCTCTCTCTCTCTCTCTCTCTCTCTCTCAGCGCACTGAGCACAGAGACAGACAAAGTCCCCACACAGTGACAGAACTCCATGATTACGGCACGCACGGACAGACAGACAGACAGACAGACAGACAGACTATTCTGTAGGCTATACACTGCAGTGTTTTTCTGTGTTTCCTTAAGCAATTGATTAATGTAGGCTACTCGTCCTCATTTCGACCAGGGCTTCGGTCTCCTCTTTCGACCACGTCTATCCACGGTAACGGGACATCTTTGTGCTGCGTAAAATATGCCTTCTCCGTCTCCAACTGTGTTTAGCTCCTCCTTTAGTGCCATTGTTAGCTCAATTTCCTTTATTTGCTGCGGATTGCATTCACACCTGCACCAAATCGTAATCAAGTACGATTGGAAGTGAAACCTCCGTTTTTGGTCGGAGTAGAATGCGGTTCTTAAGGCTTCACACCTGCCAAACGAAGTGCACTTTCCGACAATGTGCAGCAGGATTGGTTTTAATCGCAGTAAAGCTTTCTGGTGTGAAGGTCACCTTAGAGACTTCTCGCCATTACCCGAGATTGTTTCTGTCTTTAGCAAATGTGTTTTTATTGATTGATTGAATACTTAATGTAAATATCATAAAGGTAGAGTAATCGACTGTGCCTGAAGAATGCAAACTGACTATGAAAAGTGTACTGGTCAAGTAATCAATTTGCTGAGGCAAAGGCTGGGAATTGCACAGGTGAGGGGCCTTAGGCTGATTAGGCCCACTGGCAGAGCCAGAGCAGAGCCTTTTGTGGTGGTTCTGGAGAACCGTGGGTCCGACCGACTCGATACCGGGCACTGCACGCCCTGTGGGGGTGTGGAACGCGTGTGCCGAATGTGAAGTCGGTGGGTCAAACGGTTGTCGAGTTACGTGCATTACAACCGTACACACGCGCACACATGCGTACGTACGTACGCACGCACACACGCAGAGACATGGCACATTTATAGTAGGATATCATCAACAAATTCAACCAACTTCAAATTCTGTTTGAAGGGAAATTCAAATCTACCTCCCCTTGTTTGTACACAGTGTATACAGCAGTAGATCTCTGCCTATCTCACTATTGAACTTACTTGTTGAAACACTCAAAGAGTACTGAAAGTTGATAATGTAATTCACTCTTGCAAGAACTATGTTGCCATTTATTTATTACTTAAAAATCACTCTACTAAATGTTGTAGAATTGGTATGCATTGACATTTTACATTTCCTGTCGGAAACCATTTTGTAATATCATTATTATACATTTCAAGAGGTTATCAATTTATGCGTATGCTGGGCTGAATACGAAATATACCCCCGGAAGCCAGAAACAGAGGCTGCACTAGTGAAAAGTATAAAAGTGTGTCTATAAACGTGTATGGTAAAAATTCCACCATAATTCTAAGCAATTAAAGCAGGATTTGAATCCAGTTTCGCTAATAGAGCCTGCCTGCGTGCTTAGGGGATAAATTTAATCTTGGCCATCCGGAAAAAATCCGTGTCAAATCCTGTGTTTAGGTGAGACATGACCTTACACGATCAAAATGTCTCAATAGAAGAGCAGGGATACAAAATATAATTAAGTTAGGCTATATTGTATTAACATACCATACAGATTGGACAAAATTACATTTTAGTCATTTAGAAAAAGTCACATAGTGAGGCTTTAACTAAAAATGGAAAGCCGAAAATAATTGTATTTCACTTTGTGTCCGAAGCAACATTTCTAGTTTTTGTAAAAACTGATTAAAACTGACACATGCACGCACGCACGCACACACGCACGCACACACACACACACACACACACACACACACGTTTTATGATTACATCAAGTAAGAAATATGGACAAACACAGAATATTGAAATTGAAGCATCACTGCCTTGCTTTGATAAGAATGCATCGCCGCCCGCCACACAATATGTCAGACTGTCTTTGCGAAGGAGTGCACCGTAAAGTCAGTGGTTTGGGTTTGAGTCAGCAGAGCAGTCCGTTAGATCAGACAATGTTCAGGTATGAAGAGAGATCAGCTTCGGAGGTTGCGTTCGCACGTGTGTGTGTGTGTGTGTGTGTGTGTGTGTGTGTGTGTGTGTGTGTGTGTGTGTGTGTGTGTGCGCGTGCGTGCGTGCGTGCGTGCGTGCGTGTGTGCGTGCGTGCGTGCGTGTATCGTGGTGGGAAAAATGCTCTCAGGCAAGTTCCGTTTTGCTCTCTTTTGTTCATTGTGCCGCTGTTATTCATGTATATGACCGTGTGCCTATACTCACACATTTGCACGCACATTTCATACATAATTGATATCTGCTGCTAAGTGGCGTCTCGCACTATCACAAGAGACTGAGATACTCTCTGCCTTATAGTTTATTTTTTATTTTTTACTCACCTTATGCATATTTAATAGTGTTGCTTTGTTATTTGACACTTTATTTGTCTCATGGTTATCTATTTTGTAACTGCAATTGGTGGGAGCTTGTATACCTAAACTTATTTTACACCTTACAATGTGGCATTAAACTTTAAGTTTAATTTCATTTTATTTGATGATGAAATAAAAATGAAATGCGATTCACACGTCCGGGGTGGTTTACTAGTTCACACCAAAGCGTTAGTCCGGTAAATGGATGACTGGTGACAAACAAGTCAGAATCTTCCACATCACCGCCATAATAATTGTTGTGATATATACAACATGCTGTGTACTGATAACAGGTACTTGTACGTTAATATGCAGTGTACTTGAGATGTATTGTGTACGCCTGGAGGGTAATAGACCGACTGTCTATCAGCCACTGGAGACAGCTCATAGAGCAAGGTCGACTTGCTGCTGGCTGTTGTTAATGTTATGTCTCAGTGGCACGTCATCAGGACACGGAGATCCAGGGCTATATATGATTCTGTATGTGTAATAAACTGTGTGAATGAATTAATGTCTTCATGTTAATCTCTTCTCCCGGGCCGGCCTGCCTGTCTGTCCGCCGCCGAACCATGGAAATATCAACCGGGTCGTCACACACCAGAACCAGAACCGGACGAGGGTCCAATACTTAGAATACATAATCATAACAATAATTATAGTTCAGATTCAGAAGATGAAAATAAATGTTGAAAACGTGTCATTCAGATTTAGCACGGTGTTTAGACGGATGCTTACTTGCTACTGTATAGCTTCTTTAAAGCGCCACATGGTTTTCTTTGCACTGTACTCAAGTGACCGCTCACCCTGGTGTTTGTGGAGCGCTGGAATTACAATGGAAACAAGCCCCGGGGGCTTTTTGTGATTATAGCCTTTTTTTTGCTTAACTTTTGATTGTACTACTAAACATGCTAATAAAGTATTCAATCAGTCAATCATCCACTGGGAAGAGGAATGCCTCTTTAGAAATATGTGGCAGGAAGGTGCTGACAGCACAACATACGCTTGCAGTGGACACGAACACACAAACACACCAAGCTGGCCATAGGGGGCGCTAGCTCCCCTCAAAGAGCCAGAATTCAAAATGCTTGTCATTCAGCCTCACTTTGAGTTGCTCAGTCGACTGTCTCTCACACAGCGATATGGAGAAGAATATCACACCAGCGTGACGTGAGCGGCACTGTTATCACCATACATCACATTCCATGCTCAGCCAGTCAGCTTGAGCACATTCCGCACACGCGTGCATGCACATACACACACACACACAGCCTCAAAATACAACATAGCTCAGTGTTAGGGAACGCTGTAGCAATTTACAATTTAGGCATTTAGCAGACGCTCTTAATCCAGAGTGACTTACATTAAGCAAGAACAAAAAAGCATGGGAATACATCACATAAAAAGCATTTATCATGAAACATGCGTAAGCTAAGAACGTAACAGTGGAATATCTATATAATGAAACTATATTATAAACTATACATATATACTATACTATGCTATACGTGTGGAAGACCCATAGATCCATAGACCCCAAGGTAGCCGCAATGAAGTAATAAATATATAGAGTTCAAAGGGTGCAGATGAAGAACAGCTGCACTAATTGGCGTCGTTAAGGCATGCATGGCAACAGTTTTTGTCTCGTGTGATTTCACAGCAGAAGATATAAGATGATGCACCATGTTGAAAATAACTGTAGACGTCGAGAGAGAGAAGAGAGCGAGACAGACAGACAGACAGACAGAGCGATGTTGTCTTGGACCGTTTCCAAAACAGGAGGACCAAAGCGAGCCTGTCATTCTGCTGTAGCAGTGAGAAACAAACTGTATTCCTTTGGAGGCTACTGTGATGGAGGGACCATCAACAACATGGAGCAGATGGATGTCCATGTCTTCAACACAGTGTCTTTATGCTGGAAGAAGTTACCTCCAGTGGAACCAGGAAGAGGAGACGATCACCTTGAGGTTCCATCCAAGCTTTGGGGCCACACAGCTGTGTTGGTGGAAGATACAGTCTACATCTGGGGAGGCCATTCTTACTGCAATGTGCTTTATGCATTTGATGTTGACTCCCACAGATGGTTCCAACCCAGGGTTTCTGGGACTGTTCCAGAGGAGAGGAGCAACCACTCAGCCTGTGTGTTGGAGAAGGTCATGTTTATCCATGGAGGACACACCAAGCTGCATGGATACACTAATGACATGTCCAAGTTGGACACCAGCACAATGGTCTGGACTTTAATTAACACCAGAGGAACTCCACCTCCTAATTCACAACATCACTCTGCCACAATCGTCAGGAAAAATATGTTTGTATTCGGGGGCTTGAGGGGGTACCAGGGGGTCTACAAAACCATCAGAGTGTTTGACACGGAGACCAACGACTGGCTGGACACACCTTCTGCACAACTTCTACCAGAAGGACGCTGTTGTCATTCAGCATTTATCTACAATGGAGAGCTGTACATATTTGGTGGCAGCAACGGTAACCAGAACATCAATGATGTGTGGAAATTCAGTCCAGAGACCTTCTCCTGGAAGAAGGTTGAGCCCAAGTGGAATGGACCATGTCCAATGCATGGTATGTGCTGTTGCATTGTGGGAGATCGTATCATCCTCTTTGGAGGAAACAAAGGAATTCACACTATCTCTGATGAGCTGTTCATCTTAGACTTGAGTCCTTGTCTTAAGACGTTATGTAAGCTAGAAGTTATTCAGTACGCTCTGGACCAATCAGAACTCCCACACGACATCAGGTGGGAACTGGCAGCCATGGCAACCAACGACAACAGACGACAACAACAGTAACACCCAAGACCACATTCCAGACGAAGGAACAGCAGAAAGATCAAGAAATGATGGATCAACATCTCATCCCACCTGATGGTGAGCCACCTCTCAGCATCACTTACTGAGATTCAAACCTCAGGAGACTCCTCTCCAGACAGACTCTCTAACCATTCAGCTAGGCATCAAACAATGACAATTGTTCCGTCCAACACAATGCGGTGGAAACACAAACCTGTGTCTGTATGTTCCAAACTGAAGACGGTGGAACTCTCTTTATTGTATTTTTATTTCTATGATCTTTTTTTATTTGAAATAATGTGGAATAATAATAATAAAAAAAAAAAGTGGAATCATAATAAACATTTACTGTCTTTTATGTCGTCATCTATTCACATGGGGGTCCTTTTGACATGAAAATGTTTCAGAAATACTGGCTTTCATTATGTGGACATAAAGAGGAATTTAAAATGTGCGTGTGTAGGCACTATGAGTCATTTAGAAGCTCACCCAGAGCTGTGAATTACAGTACAAACCAATTAATCTGACCATCAGCTTGCCATCTGATATGGATAATTAATTAGAAACACAATAGGCTTCATAACGTGGTAACCCACTGAGTATTAGCTGGTAATAGTGTGGCCAGCAGCGCCCCCTATGGGGCCCCCGGGGGACCCTGGAGATTGGGTTTGTTAATACAGAGCCGCATTCCCTGCACTTTCCACAAGGCCTTGCACAGCGTCTGTTGCTGCGTTCTGATTTGGCTCTTGATAGTCAGGTGCTGCTAATCTCTCAAATTATTTTTGAGAGATTAGCAGCACGTGCACACAAGCGCTTGCATTTGAGCGTGCGTGCGTCATTATATGTGTGGGTGTGTGTGCATTCTTGATTATTAGTGTGAGTGTAGCTGAGAGTGTGTGTGTGTGTGTGTGTGTGTGTGTGTGTGTGTGTGTGTGTGTGTGTGTGTGTGTGTGTGTGTGTGTGTGTGTGTGTGTGTGTGTGTGTGTGTGTGTGTGTGTGTGTGTGTGTGTGTGTGTGTGTGTGTGTTTTGGTTGTGTGTAGGGTGGGTGTGAGTGCATGTGTGCGTTTATGATTATCTGGGTGCTTTTGTGAGTGTGTGTGTGTGTGTGTGTGTGCATGTGCGTGCGTGTATGCGTGTTCGTGTGTGTGTGTGTGTGTGTGTGTGCGTGTGTGTGTGCGTGTGTGTGTGTGTGTGTGTTATCACTTTGCCCTCACTCTGAATGGACTCTCACCCTTTCTTTAACTGATCTCATTTCAGCAGAACAAACAGAGGCGCTGAGGGGAGAGATAGCGGTAATTGTCCCTGGAGAGGAGAGACCACTGTGTGAGGGAGAAAAGGGGAATGGTGGGGGGTGGGGGTTGACAGCTGGGAGAAGAGGGTGGGGGGACCTGCAAATGTGAGACGTGAGCGGACTGCACCTCACCAGTCATATCATTCTGAGGCCCTTCATTGTTGTTCCACAAGAGCTCGCTAATTCAGATTTCCATCAAGGTAGCTGGCTTTATATGGTTTCATGCCTGGTATGTATGTATGTATGTATGAATGTATGCTGGTATGGAATGGAAACAAGCCTGGTTTTATCTAGCGTCAGTATTATAATCAAATATTAAATATTCTGCATATCAGCACCCCCACCACCTCAGGACATTGTGGTACTGCAGCTAAAACTGCTTTCAAAGTCCAGAAAGAAATGACAAGGACTGGTTATATCGGAGCGGTGATTGAGGCTCAAACCATTAGAAATAACTTTGAGGGACATAGACAATATGATATTAAATATTAAAAGCCGTTTTAAAATGCATGTTATTTGCGCTTTAACCCATTTTGGGCGGGAACCCCTTTTGGTGTTAGCATTATGTTATGCTTTAGCTATTGAAAAATAGCAGATCTACAAGCTTGTAGGTCTGCTATTTTTGAAAAATCAAAGAACGACTGACATAGAAACATAGCTTTTTCAGAAAACTGTCAGGATGTAGAAGACATTTTTTTAATCTGATCTCAGGTCAAAATGGATGAAGGAACACATTAACATGTACAGTTTCGTTCGTTGATGTCACCTATTGTCTACTCTAGGAGTTTCCATCACCACCCACACAATATCTCTGCACATTTCTGTAAATGGTGGAACTATATGGATCTGTCAAAGGTTCTCCATGGAACTGCAAACTGTTCTGTATAATATCTTTACATGGCTCAACACCTTACAAGGATTTATTTGGCCCTGGAAAAGACAGAAACAACTATTTCAAATCTTTATGAAGACCAACGTAGTTCTTGTCATGGAAACAAATGGCTCCAAATGTGTCTTTGATTAGGGCGTACATAGAACATTAGGACGATATAGGAGCCATATGGAATCATTTTCGTTTCCTCGTGGATCCTACCCTGCGAGAGCTTTCTAAGTGCGAGTGCCTGTGGTTTATCCTATTAGCCCCGGGTTACAGAATCAACATTTCATCAGGAAAAATAAAAAGGGAATATATGCATACGCTGATGCGGCTCTTTCACAGTCTCCGGAGCGCAACGCTCACTCACGTTAATAGCAATCGGAGTCATCTCAAATAGCAATATAACCCATTCTGATCGGGCACCCATTTTGGTGTCAGCATCATGTTATGCTTTAGCTATTGAAAAATAGCAGATCTACAAGCTCATATCGCGCCACCGAGTGGCGCGATACGAGCTTGTAGGTCTGCTATTTTTGAAAGAATCGAAGAACGACTGACATTTCTACAATCTGATCTCAGGTCAGAATGGGTTAATCAGACCAGTGTGTGTCCAGTGGAAACCTCGTATGAATCTGATCTCAGGTCAGAATGGGATAATGGTGTTTCATTAGTGCCTCAATTTCCTAATGGTGGTAGAAGGTGTACTGGGTGGCAGCGGAGGTGACGAATGGTGTTGTTAAAGTTGATGTGCTGACATTAAGGAGCACGTTGGCCCATCATGGCTATTGTCTTTAGATTTCATTATGTCTCCATATTAAAGGTCAACGCGGGGAAACGCCATCGAGGTGTGTACAGGGCCAGTTGAGATCGAATGGATGCCTGCTGTGTGTGTCCGCGTTAATGATGTTGAATTAGGCCTTGATTTGATTTAATTAGCTGCGTATCGCTGGTGTAATGGCCAACTGGGGGCCGAAAGAGTGTGTGTGTGTCTAGCAGAGATCTAATGGCCAACTGGGAGTCGTGTGCGTGTGCGTGTGCGTGTGCGTGTGTGTGTGTGTGTGTGTGTGTGCGCGCGCGCAAGCACGCATGCACGCACGCACGCATGTCTGCATGTTTCCATCCATGCTTGTATACTGTACAGGTCTGTGACGTGTTCAAGTTCTATGGACACATCTCGTGTACAAATCTCCCAGTATGGAAAATAAATAATATCGGGATGCCATAGGTTTCAAAATATGGCCAAAATATGCGTCATTACAGCATGTGGAAATATATTTAGGGTCCAAAGGATGTTGCCTGCAGAATATTGAACTGCTACTTTTGATGCTTTTGTGGGATGCTGTAGTATGAAGTAGAGCGTTAATATACAAACAAAACACACACACACGCACACACACACGCACACACACGCACGCACACGCACACGCACACGCACACACTCACACTCACACAGACCAGATTCTACAAATGTCTTCAAAATCACGACAGTTTTCTGAAAAGCCTATGTTTCAAATCCGTGGTTCTCAAACTATTTCATGTCTAGGACCCCAAAAAATATATATTTGGCCGCCGACTCCAATCTGAAAATATGTTGTTCCAGGGACCCCCCCCCCCCCCCCAGAAGCAAAGATTTGAGTTAAAAACGTTTGCTGTGAAAGAATATAATTATATTAAAAGATTTGCACACGTTTTCACGATTTTTAAAATATAGCATAATGCTTAAAAAAAAACACCAAAAGGAGTTCCCATCTTAACCTATTCTGGGCGGGAACCCATTTTGGTGTTAGCATTACGTTATGCTTTAGCTATTGAAAAATAGCAGATCTACAAGCTCATAGCGCGCCACCGAGTGGCGCGCTACGAGCTTGTAGGTCTGCTATTTTTGAAAAATCGACGAACGGCTGACGTATAGAAGACATTTTTAGAATCTGATCTCGGGTCAGAATGGAAAACTGTCAGGATGTAGAAGACATTTTTTTAGGATCTGATCTCGGGTCAGAATGGAAAACTGTCTGGATGTATCGAAGACATTTTTAGAATCTGATCTCAGGTCAGAATGGGTTAAACCAACGGAGGTCAATCTGTGCCCCATATAGGTCCTCTGACAAGTCGGCAGATCTTCCGCTTCAGCGAGGAGGGTCTGGTCAACGCCAGGTTCGACTACAGCTACAACAACTTCCGGGTGACCAGCATGCAGGCCGTCATCAACGAGACGCCGCTGCCCATCGACCTGTACCGCTACGTGGACGTGTCGGGACGCGTGGAGCAGTTCGGGAAGTTCAGCGTCATCTTCTACGACCTCAACCAGGTAAAACGATTTGTGGTTCTTTTTTTTCTTTTTTTTTCCCAACAAGGCCAAGGTTCATGTTTTAGGTCATTACTACTAGAGAAAGTCAAGGATGAGCGTTTTCTCATTTGCTGCGTTGTTTTTGTTTTAAAGGACCACTTCACCACTTTTCAACCTATCTTCATATAATAGGTCCTCACTAATGATCATGATAAAATGGCACGATTCTTTTTACACTAGTCTGTGTCTCATATAGGGCTGTGGGCAGTTTAGAAACCGTCTTCCAGTGACATCATCATTAGGCAGATTTTGTTTAAACAAGATTTTTTTTTACAAAAATGTTGATGATTTTCATTATCGTGAGAACGATGGCTTCCATTTTCGCATTGCAACTTTTCAGGACTACAAAGCCTGCAGCTTTTATTAGCTTGTATTCCCCATCGATGATGTCACTGGAAGACGGTTTCTGAACTGCCCACAGCCCTCCTATGAGACACAGGCCGAGTAGAAAAGAATTGCGCTATTTCTTCATGATTATTACATGAAGATAGGTTGAAAAGTAGTGAAGTGGTCCTTTAACGATTTTAGCTATTTTTGACAGGGGGGCAGCAGGGGCATTCGAACAAGTGGCTAAATATGTATTTCTTTACACATTTCTACTGCGATTTATTTATTATTATTTACTGTAGTCCTACTACACTCCAGGAACTTACATCTGGCCACAAAAAAATCACAGGATCAATTGAATGTGAAGGGGGAGAGGTGCAGGGCCGGATGAAACAACTCTTGAGGGCCCCTGTTTTGGGCGGTTTTATGCCGCTATATTGGCCTATTCCCGGTCGCAACAAACACATTATTTGTAACAATACAATAGAAAAGAAGAAGTGCTACGTGGGTCCTTTATGTAGAGAAAACTGTAGACAGGTGCTCTTTGGAGAGGGTTTCATATGAGCAAAGCACGAGATTTCTTGAAAAGTTCTATACCTTGAGTCAATGTCACTGTGGAAGGAGATATAAGGTGGCGAACTTCAAAGAGTGAAAAGTGAAAAAAATCCTTTATTTCATTTAAAAAAGGGTTAAAAACACGACCAACGTGTTTCGGCCTTCATCTGGGTCAACTGACAGTTGACCCTGGTGAAGGCCCATGCAGGCCGAAAATCTTGTGCTAAACACATTATTTGTATTTGACCCACATAAGTAAGCAAATGCGTGAGAGAATTCGCCAGTGTATTTCAGTGTTTTTTTTACCTTGTTTTTGTCGAGCCACCTATGCATGCAGAATTAAAACAAAGCAATGCTGGATGATTTATTGAAGAATTACAGTACAATTCAAGCCCAACTCAGTACAAAGACTGTTAACTGTGAGTGGACGACCCAATACAATACAGCATTACACTTGTTTACAAGAGGGTCCACCTTGTTCAAATTCATCAAAACATTTAGAGACGTACAAATATACACTTCTATAAAGCCAAAGAGCAGAACGGGAATTCATCATAAAGGAGGTAAAAAGGGAAAAGAAACATATACAGTGAGGGGAAAAGGGGTGGGTGGGTGATAGGGGCGATGTATGTATTTTATTACACCAGAATCACCTCTCCACTCACCTTGAACAACAGCCAATGTAGCGCATTGTTGCTGCTTTACACACAGCTGAACTTTTTCAGCTGCCTTCTCACCAACAATAAAACACTAATCTTTTTAGACACCATTTATTTCATTCGGATTAGCAGGGAGTCTTTCTGCGGAGCTAAAAAAATGGATTTCTCATCTAGGAGGGCTATTAAACAAATTGAGACCCCATGTAAATCGTAAAAATGCAGGGAAAATTCATGAGAGCCACCATCAAAATCCTGCACAATAAGGCAAAATGACCTAAAGTTCATTCTGCTTTCAGTAGCATGTGACGTGTCAAACTAGGGGGTTCTGAATCCATTCCAAGCATTAGTTTTGCACAAAAAACACTCCTTGGGCTAAAAACAGCCATAGCCTTCATCACAAAAGTATACATTTGGGCAAGTGGCTATGGCCCAAGGTGTGCTTTTTTGTGCTAAACTAATGCTTGGAATGGATTCAGAATCATGAAAACCCCCTAGTTTGAAACGTCACATGCTACTGAAAGAATGCATTTTAGGTCATTTTGACTTATTGTGCCATAACATTCCCACCTCTATTATTTTATTAGAATCCATTTTTTTACATAAATTGATTGGTTTGATTACTGTTAATGTTGTTGCTTCGGGATACTTTGGTTTTGGCTTTGAGTGTTGTTTGGCTTTGTTATGGTTTTGTGGTTTGTTGTGGCTTTCCAATTATCCCTGACCCTGATGTACATAAAGTGGGCGTGTCCAATGTACCTGTCACTCAACTCGCAGCTGGAGAGCTCTGAGACGAAGCAGAAAATAGTCAGTCTGAACAGGCACATTTTAAAGTAAAGCCAGCACGCAATAAATGTCTTTTCACATGGTTTATTACCTCTGACGAACAGACGCGTTTCGGCCAGTTGGGCTTTCCTCAGCGCTGTGGTCAAAGGCCCATCTTAAACCATGTGAAACGGACATGTATTGTGTGCTGGCGCTTCCTTCTTTACATTTTGCATTTTGAGCCTTTCACCTTTAAGTATACTCTTTGCGGGTTGTCAGCTTTAGGCAGTCTTTTTTCCTCTTTAAAGTGTATATTATGTGCTGCTTTATAGTACTCTGGCACTCTTGCGGCGGGGCTCCACCGGGCGTGTTGCGTCTCCGTCGCGTGCGTCAAAAAACGAACCGGGGCAATTTTAATGCAGTCACGCAACGCAACGCGGGCAGTGGAGCCACCCTTCATTGATTAAAAAGGGAACATTCCCTGACGGTGACGGAGACGCGACGGTGACGCGACCGGTGGAGCCCCGGTGTTGCACTGTATCTATCCACCCATCCTTATTAAACCTGTGTTATAAATACCAGTATGGACTCCTTGTACTGTATAACCCATTATTATAATATGTTATATGCTGGCTGCTATAATATAGCTTTTACATGATGTAAGTGTTTATAGCGGACCACAATGACAATTAGCCATAGGGCTTTCGTGTGCTTTTGTGCTATTGTTTTCTTTCCTTTATCACCAAAATCAATCAATCAATCAATCGCTGTGTTTGTTGCCAAGTCTGCTTTTTGACTGACTTTGATTGATTGATTTTGATCTTCTTTTTTTTTTCATTCTTCCTATAATGTCGTTTTAAATCTCAGTGGCATTTTCATGTCAAGGATCTCAAATGAATGTATTGATGTATTTGTCCACAGCCTTTGTCACAGGAACTTTTCACACACAATTTGTGTATTTAAAAAGACAACGAAAATTGCCCATTGTCGAACCCCGACCTCCCAGTTTCAGGGCGGACACTCTAACCACAAGGCCACTGAGCTGTTCAACTCTGCGCATGTAGCCTCTGTAGACATTTTTAAAGCTCAGCTCAAGACCCACTTCTACAACATTGCTTTTAATTGATCTTTTTTTTTTTTTTTTTTTATTCATGTCCTCACTGTATTGCATTACTGCTTGTTTTTTGTCGTTGCCTTGCTTTTCTTTTATTCTCCATTGTTCTGTAAAGCACTTTGAGCTGCATTTCATGTCATGAAAGGTGCTATACAAATAAAGTTTTATTATTATTAATATTATTATGTGTGTGTGTGTGTGCGCGTGCACGCGCTACTGTGTGTGCGTGCAGGTGATCACCACCCACCTGATGAAGCACACCAAGGTGTTCAACTCCTACGGCCAGGTGGTGGAGGTGCAGTACGAGATCCTCAAGTCCATCGCCTACTGGATGACGGTGCAGTATGACGCGGCGGGGCGCACCACCACCTGCGACATCCGCGTGGGCGTGGACAGCAACGTGACGCGCTACACCTACGAGTACGACGCCGACAGCCAGCTGCAGAGCGCCTCCGTCAACGAGCGGCCCCAGTGGCGCTACAGCTACGACCTCAACGGCAACATCAACCTGCTCAGCCACGGGACCAGCGCCAGGTACAGCCAGCCAGCCAGTGGTGGATACCGTTAGCTGTTGTCGGGCAGAAACCTCTTATCTATCTATCTATCTATCTATCTATCTATCTATCTATCTATCTATCTATCTATCTATCTATCTATCTATCTATCTATCTATCTATCTATCTATCTATCTATCTATCTATATATACATATATATATATTTTTTTTCTTTTTTTCAGTAAATAAATAAATTAATTAATGACTTACATACACTGTCACACAAAAGCGCCGGATGATGGGCTGTTTTAAAATACGTCTTGGTGATTACATTCATTCTTAATATATTTTTGTAAGTTTGGTGGTTAAAACTTCAAAATTCATAAACTTCCATGAAAATAAATAATTGAGTAGGCTAACTTTAATGTAAGCGAATTATAAATCCAGTCCACGGATATTTTAAAAAGCTGTTGAGTTCATTCGCTTTGCGCATGAAATAATAACACTGTGAAATATATATATATTATGTTTTTAATTTGGACGAACGGAAAATTCCAAATCCCTAACCATACTAGATCCTTGGAGGCAATTAACACACAAAACGCCCGGGGGTATTTGTAACCATTAATTCAGGACTCCCAGCGATTTGTTTCTTCAGGACCTATTTCAAGGTGGCTCCGCGCCATTTTGGGAAGTAGCTGAAGTAGCAACATGTAGCCAAAACACTGCCCTCCGTAAAGTTTACTAATGTTACTTTACGTAGGGCCCCTATGCATTTATTCCACGCGATATGGTATACAGATGTACATACCCTCCGTGCAGGCCGTGCTGCGGCCTTTTAGTGGTGGTGAGATGTTTCAAAAGAAGCATATATCGGCTATAGGAGACAACGGAAACGTGAGAGAATTTTCATTTGGCGACGTTTTTGCTGCTCTGAAATTCTCTCTCCCTTCCTTCCTTGACTTCCTTATTGACTTCCCATTGTACCGCCTCCCGCACAGAGAGTGGCTAGCTGCGCGTTCCTATACATTCCTTTGCCATGGACACATTTTGTTCGCGTACGGACATATATTGATGAGCCCCGGCAATGTGGCACCCTACAGTATATAGCGTCAGAGCCAAAACTCTGACCATTTTAACATTAAACAAAGGTTTGCTCAATCACTGAGCTTGCTCTAGAACAAACACAGTTAAAAGTAAAGAGTATGGTGCCCATGTTCCCATGCCTATAAACTGCTGCAGCTGCTTTGAAGTCGTTCCCCCCCCCCCCATTTCTGCTGTTTAAATATTGAACGTTGTTTTCGCAGTATTGTTGAATTGGGAAGTGTTCTTCTGTCAAAACAGGGACTGTCGAATAACGGTTATAATTCACAAGCGGCACAGAGTCTACATTTCATTATAACTTGCTTCTCCAATGAAACCTTATGAAGAACTCTTATAATGCATCCAAAGAAGGAACTTTGAGACTATAGTGGGCGCTCCACACATAACTATCATCTCTGTCGGGGGGGAATCCTCATTATGTCCTCTCGAGGGCCCCTGGGGGTCCCCGGACCCCACTTTGAGAACCACTGGCCTAGATTGACAGTTTAATGGGACTTTGGTGAGCCGTGCGAGCCACAGGAAAGCATGGCAACCCTGTCTGTATAGTTGCTGCAGCGAAACAAGAGAAGCAGCTTTTTTCCTCAGCCATTATTAATCCTTCACACATGCCTTATTGATATTCATAATAACACCTGGGCTAGATGTCAACTAATTGTTCCTCACTCTGTGATGTCGGAGGTGCTGCGTGCCGTGCGCATGCACGCACGCACGCACGCACGCACGCATACACAGACAGAGGTTACACAGTCCTTAGACTGTGGCTGTACTTTCCCATTAACAATAGATTAATGGGAAAGATTTATTTCTACTTGCAAAAAAGAGATTTCAACCTTACTACTCCTTTGTACTACTATGACTTTACAGAGGAAATTATGTAAAAATAAATATATATGTATATATCTATTATAATATTAGAGAACTTGTACCCAACACATGGCAAGCTACGTCGCTATTGCAACACCCACAACACCATCTTACACACTACACCCACACACACTCACACGGCAGTGACGTCACACACTTACCTTCGCAGTGTTCGGGACCTATCTCCTCCTATCGCGCCGAACGCCAAAACTCGACACCACCCGCCAAACACTGGCACTGCCACCAAAAAGGCCTCCCTTCCACACTCATGCCGAAAATGCATTTGTTTACTACAAACATTATCGCCCGAAGCACCCACACCCCCAGAACACTGTTGCCCTTTCACCACGCTAAATTCGCCAGGTCTATGCAAGTGAGCACAAATTACATGTGAGAAAATTCATTCACAAGCCCACAAATGCCATTCAAATGCCATTCAACACACACTACGACTCGCTTACAATTCGCAAACCTGGCAACACTGCCCTGTCTTCTAATAGGCCCACACTAGCTCTCACAATCTGATTCTGATCTCTTCTCCCGCAGGAGAACAGAAACGAGGAAGGGGAGAGGAATTGTAGCCTCACGATTTTGCTTATTCCTTCTAAATCTCTGTATATAAAATTTAAATCACTCAGCGAGAAGTTACATCAACATTGTTCTTTGTCAGAAGTTGGTTTGTGCTAAGTATTCACGATTACACAGATCGCATTGGGCTATTTCGCCTGCCAGCCACACTGCAGAGTAGTTTTGATTGCGCACACACACACACACACACACACACAGGAATAGCCATGCAGGCTATACCCGGCGCCAGCGAGACAGGACGTTATAATCTTGAGTTTCATTAAATAACTGTCTTTCTCCGCACGCGCACGTGCGCACACAACATTATTCAAGTCAAATGCGTAACGGCAATATTGGGCTAATATAGGCTACCAATACAGGACGTTATTATCTTCACTTTCATTAAATAACTCTGTCTTTCTCCGCACGTGCGCACACAACATTATTCAAGTGAAATGCATAACGCCAATATTGGGCTAATATAGGCTACCAATATGTGGGTAGCCTACAGGGATTTACCCACGGAATGAATTTATATATATATATATATATATATATATATATCATCTATACCAGGGCTGCCCACACTTTTTTTCACTTCAGAGCTACTTTCAAAACAACCAGCTCAGAACTAAACACCAAATAAAACTATCATCCCATTGCAGAAAATAGTTACAAAATGTAATTGAGGCTACATACAGTGGTGTCCCCTTCGTCTGTACCAGGCTGACTTCTATAGCTTTTGAAAGGTACCTTTCTTTTTTTCTTTTTTTTCCCTTTATTTACCCAGGGAAGTAGCTGAGCACAGGTGCTCATTTTCAGCAACGCCCTGCACATCGAAACACACACACACACACACACACACACACACACACACACACACACACACACACACACACACACACACACACACACACACACACACACACAAAATGTCATGTCAAAGGTACCTCTGGAAGCCACACCTCTGATGCTCATTTTCACCAAATTTTGGTCTTCACGTCAGGGTGCTGGCACTGCATCATCGGTTGGGAGGATGTGGGGATGCATGTTTCCTCTTCTCTTGCTGTGTTTTAATAGTTTGTAGAGCCTAACTGATTGCAATTTGTATTTAAATTAGTCTTTGACTGGACAATTTGCCTCACAGTGGGGGTGACATAGCCTAGAACAAAATATTACATGATTTCAGATGCCACCATGTTAGTGATTGGATTTAGTAAAGTCACCAGCTTTGCCTCAGCGTTGGTGTTGAATCTTGAAGAGGTGGTTTATTTGCCTGGGCCATTATTCCATATCAGCCTTGAACAGCGGCGGCTGCTTTTGACTGACACACGGTCACACACCCCCCTGTTTTGTCACCCCATGCGAGTAAATATTCAGTTTGTTCCCTAACAAATTGTCAAATGCGCTTGCACTACAAATAGATTGTCGGTCTGTTTGCTATTCTTGAATTTGACAGGTTTGGACATAATGAGTCCACCTGACAGAGACAATATAATGAACAATACCTAACAATTTATCAGTTTGTCAGTTTATTTCCTTTGAATTTGCCTCTGGGGAGCGCCCTTAGAGTATATATGAATAGAGACGGCACCCAGAGGAAACCCTGAAGCGAAATGGACATAGTGGCCGAATGAAGGTATTGCAGCCTGGCCCCAAACACATGAACGCGCTGGTCCGTTGACTATCATTGTGCACGTTCACGACGGCAGCACGCTTGTGCGCGTTCGTGCGCGTTCGTGCACGTTCAACGGCAGCACGTTCATGTGTTTGGGGCAAATCCATCCCAGAATGCACTCTGTTCCTACGCGGAAGGAGGAGTGAAATCGCCTCATGCGCTTTTGAGCAACTTAATGCAAGTGGATGGGAGGAGAACTCTGATGCCGTCTCTATTCATATATACTCTAAGGGAGCGCCACCCAATAGAATGTTGAAAACAGGATGTTTGGACCGTTTGGTCCGCCCCTCAGCCCTCCTCTTCCGGTGGCTTATGCTTTCATTCCCACTAATCCCCAATGTTCACACGTTCCGACAGAGTCATTAGCGCAGCTTGGAATATCTGTTCTTGAGAGATTTGTATTGTAATCTCCCCCCCCCCCGTAGAGGCAGCGGTGGCCGAACGGTTTGCGGAGCGGTCTCGATATCGGAAGGTCGCTAGTTCGTATCCCCGGACCGGCACGTTAAAATTACCTCTACCACGAAATGTTCTATGAGCAGGGCCTGGCTGTAAACAAGTTCTTGAGCTTATAGTCCAGTTACCCTGGGTAAACATAGTACCTTTCCTTTCCTTTCCCCCCCCCTCTACCCAGGCTGACGCCGCTGCGGTACGACCAGCGCGACCGCATCACGCGGCTGGGAGAGCTGCAGTACGGCCTGGACGAGGACGGCTTCCTGCGGCAGCGCGGCAACGACCTGTTCGACTACAACTCCAACGGCCTGCTGGCGCGCGTCTACAACCGCCTGACGGAGCGCGCCGTGTGGTACCGCTACGACGGCCTGGGCCGCCGCGTGGCCACCAGGACCAGCCTGGGCCAGCAGCTGCAGTTCTTCTACGCGGACCTGTCGCACCCCACGCGGGTCAGCCACCTGTACAACCACACCAGCAACCTCATCACCTCGCTCTACTACGACCTGCAGGTGTGTGTAGTGGTGTGAGGGACCGAGCAGTCAAAGCAATAAGGATCTAACACAGGTCTTCAAACTCAACATTTTATTTTATTTCAAAAGGTAACAATTAATGAACAAAATATTCAACGAAACATGTTATAGGGCCTTTAAGAGGTCAACAGAACATAACTCAAATGAAAATACCGCGTCACCAAACAGAAAGTGAACTCAACTCAACGCGTGAGGGGAGGCTTATGTTGTGGTGGACCAAACCAATAATTACACACGGGGGCGGACAGCAATTAGAGACAACTAGAATCCCCGCAGCTCCACCACAGCCGGCGGGGGACGAGGATGATGCAAGGCTGGTTCACTTTCCCCAGGCTAGTAACGTAATAGAAAATAAAAACTACTAATGTCTACAGAGCTTTTCATTATATTTTATGAATCACGTTACTGATTTTGATTTGGCTCCAAATTAATCGTGTGACTGTTGAGAGCCCAGTGTTTTGGTGCATAGATTGATTACCTTATGAACAGTTTGCCGAAAAATGCACAGGAACGTAGCCTACAGTTCAATACAAGGTCTGCTAAAAGGATTTTATAATCCAAGGAAGCACTAGGGCTTGTTTCCATTAGGGTAGGGTCCTTCATATTAAATTAATCTGAACATTAATTAAAGACAACATTTGTCACCACAACAATATCATTATTGCAATGTGTACTGTATATTTAATTATATACAGTACAAATTGCAATAGACAGTACAAATTGCAACAATGATATTGTTTTGGCTAGCCGGTGGTGGTGAAGTTTAAATAATACTGCCACCATAATTGTAAAGTGCATTTTCAATAATTGAATGAATTAATTTGTGTTTATTATGTACTTGGTTAGGTTACTTATAATATAAGCATAATATAATAATAATAATAATAATGTCAGAAAAAAAGGAGAAAAAAATATTAGCAACCGTTGAGGCAACCGTTAGGAACCGGAACCGTTAAGAGGGATCCGGTAAGGATCCGGAACCGGTAAAATCCTAACGAATCCCAACCCTAATTTCACCACCCACCCATAAACTGTGAACCCATAGTCCAAAAAGAAAGGAAAAACGGCGCCCTCTTTTCCTTTCAATTTGACGGAGTCAAAACCAGGCATACTTAACGAACTGGTGGGTGTGGCCACATAAAAACCTAATTTTAACACTTTCTGTACACATGTTTTTTTGGGGGCGGGAAATCACAGCATTCCATGTTTAATTAATTAGTTCCACGCCTCCCCGCAGGGCCACCTCATCGCCATGGAGCTGAGCAGCGGGGAGGAGTACTACGTGGCGTGCGACAGCGCCGGCACGCCCCGCGCCGTCTTCTCCAGCAGGGGGCGCCTGGTGAAGGAGGTGCTCTACACGCCCTACGGCGAGGTCTACCAGGACACCAACCCGGACTTCCGGCTGGTCGTCGGCTTCCACGGCGGCCTGTACGACCCCCTGACGCGGCTGGTGCACCTGGGCCGCCGCGACTACGACACGCTGGCCGGCCGCTGGACCTCGCCCAATCACGAGCTGTGGACGGAGCTCAGCAGGGAGCCCAAGCCCTTCAACCTGTACGCCTTCAAAGACAACTGCCCCGTCGGCACAGTGGAGGAGGTGACCAAGTTCGCTACGGGTGAGAAGAACGTGTGGTTGTTGTGAACTCTGTGGAATGAAAGGCGCGGCACGCTCGCCCCCTCTCGTGGTTTTGACATTGGATGTATCGCTCATGCACCCCGGGCGCCTGCGGTTTTATTTGTCACATCACATTACGAGTAAGGTGGGTGAAATACGTTGTTGTGCAGGCACTCATTGCAGTTATGGGACGATAGAGACAATTAGGACTACACAGCTGCAGCCATATTTCGGCGCTGCCCTCAGCTTCCTTGCATCTCGAGAAGAAAGAAAATTCAAGGTGGGGGGGTAGGGTATAGGGGAGGGTTGGGGGCTAACGGGTACGGTCGCCCCTTTTCCATCTCGCCCCACTACTCTACTGTATCTAACAAACATAATTCATGTCGGTGATTATATAAAAGCTATTATTTATCATTGTTAAGTTCACTCTGTATATTTCACGGGTATAATAGCATGATGATGACATTACAAAACATGGGCTACACGGATTTTTTTTTAAATAAAACTAAGTTAACTGCTAGAAGGTCCTAAATTAACTTAATTAAGCAGTCATCGTCTCTGTGTCATGTTTTTCTTTCTAAATTTGCATAGAAATCAACTACTATACAATCAAATAAATCTGTATACAAGATCATTTCACATTTCAGAGAGTGAGGGAAATACTAAATTAGCTGTTAACTGCATTAAAAGATTTCGCGGTAAAGGGGCGAGTGGTTTGGTATTCGGTTGGGGTGGGGTTGTTGTGTGTCTCATGCCAAACCGGTGCCGCACACCTGAAAAAAGTCAATCTACTAGCTCACAATGTGTCGCCGAGTAATAGCCAAATAATGCTACTGCATTATACATAAATCATTAAACATCCATGCAGGCTGCAGAGAGAGCTGTTGGATGCGACTCATTGTGAGCCCAAATCAGCCCAAAAATGCAACTACACTTTAGAAATAAGCCCCAAAAAACCTAAGCTGCAAAACAACCAATATTTACCAATATCGGCTTTACAAAAAAAGAAAAACAAGCCCAAAGTCACTTCTGGTAAGCAGACATGGCAACACATGATTGTGAGCTTATTATTACGGTATAGATTGCCAATCGTACACGGTATAAATGTACGTTATACTCCAAGACAGAAAAACAAGCGTGTACACACAGATGAAGGCGACGGTATAGCAACCACTAACTAACCACAGAGGCCCAGCTCGGCAGGGGGCCCTCTGACAGTCTGAGAAAACATGACTGGCAGACCAAGCATTGTGTTAATGGACATCTGCTCCCCCTCCCCGCCCACCTCCCACCCACACACAAACACACACACACACACACACACACACACACACACACACACACACACACACACACACACACACACACACACACACACACAGAGAGAGAGAGATAGATAGATGGAATAGTGCAGTGGGATGATGAATAGATTAGGTGGGAGGTCAGTGGGTGCATGTGTCCCTCCAGATAATGGAACATTCAGTGGGTCTGTCACGCGTTCCACCACAGCAGGGACACGTGGTGTCTCTCTACCAAGTGAGCGAGTGGCTGCTCCGCTCGCCCACATAACACATACACTGTGATTTCCTGTCTCTCACCGAGTTCACATGATGCACACTGTTATATATGTGCACAATGTTCTGCTTTTTAATGTTTGTGTTTGTGTGTGTGTGTGCGTGGGTGCGTGCAGGCATCGGGAGCTGGTTGCAGCTGTTTGGGTTCCAGCTCCACAACGTGGTTCCAGGTTTTCCGAAGCCTGGTGTGGAGAAGATGGAGCAGACGTATGAACTGCAGACCACCCAGACCACCACACAGGACTGGGACTCCAGCAAGGTGCACGCCGCACTTATTATAATAGTGCACCAAAACCAACCAAATAACACCGACTACAATTGGACGGGTGGGGGGGAAAAAAGGGACTGGCATGCTCCGTCATGTTTGTTTCACTAAAACTGGACTGTGTTTACTAAACTATAACTAAAACAAATCATAGCAAATGTCAATCGTTTTAGTCTTTGTCATGTGTCTTCAAAAGTATAGCAATTCCCCGCGCCACGTTGGAAAAATAGAATAAGTAAATAAAGAAACAAATATTTTAACATTTTCCCTTATAATGACTCACTGGGACGCCAGGTTGAAAATGATCAGGGAATGTATGGTTGCAAGCAGACAAGAAAACGTGTCTACTGCGTAACAGTGCACGTGACATGTTTGCCGGTCTAAAATCAGATTAACCTGCATAAATGTGTATATGCACAAAGGAGCAGCGTTTAAGGTTAAATGTGAATGCTATAGGGACACCCAAATGACACCCCCTGCTCACATGTCTGGAATCCTTCCCACACATCCACATCCCCTCTGGGATGCTGCTGTTCTGCATGTGCCCCAGCAGTGAGCAGCTCTAGTGAGCACACAGGGGAACCGTTAGGGTTTAAGTGTCCTGCTTCACTTTATATGCGATTCCCAAGGAAACCTTATTTGGGGAAGCGCTCGTTTCCGTTTCACACAACGTCCTGCTGTACTGTACGTGCAAGGTTATGCAAATACAGCAGGCTAAAGGAATCTCTTTTTTTGTAACTCACTTGAAATGCAACAGCAAGGCAGGCGACGGCAAGGCCTTGGGGTTCTCGCGAGCCATGCCCGAGTGTGTGACGTGTGATCTGTGAAGGCATCACACTTCGACTATAGCGATGCCTCCAAATTGGCAAGCCCTGCTGGTTGGACTATAGGTTCTCCCTCCGCGCATGTCAGCCAATCACAGTGATTGCGGCTAGAGGAGCCGAGGATCAAACCAAGGGCTTTCTGACTCCCAAAGAGTGCTCGTCGTCCTTGTGTGCAGGCTAGTTCTTTTATCGGGTGCACAGCTCTGAATCCAGTAGCCAGTCCTTGTCATGATCTTAGCCTCTGCTCCTGCCCTATGTGTCCTCCCCTTGTATTGTGTTGTGACTTTGCCGAGTGTGGCTTCCCCCCCCCCCCCTGCCCTCTCTGTTCGGCCTTGATTCCACCTCGGTTTCCCAGCTGTGCGTTACTTGAGACTTTGGGTATCCAGCGTAGTGCTATAGTGCATATCAAATGGGTTCATATCTTGTCTCCCGAGGAGGCACGTCTGAAGCCTGTCCTGGCCGGGTTATCCTGACGTAAAAACAAATCCTCGATCAGGTATAGGCACGAAAGGCTGGAGGTGTACATCGCTAGCTCACTGACTATGTTTGAGTTGACTATGTTTGTTGTTTGTTCCATGTTTCCTGAGAGTTTGTTCTTGTGTTCATGTTAGCCTGGGCTACTTAAGTCTTAGTTTTGACACCCTCTGTGATGGTTTGCTTAATATGTTAAACATTTCATTAAGTAAAGTTTGGTTCAACCTGAGCTTTTGGTTTACTGTGTGTTTGGGTCCCAGTTTCTTAGCTTTTCGTGACAGTTGTTTTAGCCTCTTCGTATAAATGTATTACTTCCTCAGCCTTGATCACGCTGTGAGGAAATCTCAGGCCAAAACATCTGTGTTGCTGCTGTCTGGGTCACGGGTCAAGTAAACACTTCCAAATATAGTGTGACGAATGACAAGTAGCTTGTAGTGTGTAGCGACTGTCTGCGAATCCAGAAGGTCCCCGTTTCTATCGGTGGCTCCTCCAGGCTTTCTTCCGGTTCAGTGCCCTTGACCCAAGACGGGATATTTTCACTTTTTACAGTCTACTCATGCAGGCTTTTTTGCACCCCAGACAGTTTCTTTTGATAAATTCATCGAAAATACCTGGAGGCGTGATCAAAGCTCTTTGGCCACTCAGAATAGCCAAATGGCATTGATCACGCCTCCAGGTCTTTAGTTTACTCAAGTTATAGGGAATAAGACCTGGTCCTTAAGACACGCAGAATACAGCCCTTAATGTACTTAATTCTGATTTCATCATGTGGTCTAAAATTCCAAAACAAAATGTAAAAAGTGTGGCAGAGAGAGACTGAGAGTGAGAATGCAGGCAAAGGAGATGGAGAGGTTTGTTGCTCTTCCATATTTTGCGTTTTGCGTTTTGATTTCGCTCAATAATTCAACATAAAAAAATAGAAATTTCAATTGAAATGTATTTAATTGTGGAACCACCTACCTACATTCTTAAAAATGGTCTGTACAGGGGGGAATTGAAAAAGAAATTGATTAAAATAAGTAAGGTAAAAGTCTATGTTTCGGTAGTGACAAATTTTAGGAGAGGAAATATATTAGGCTACGATACATTATTAAAATACAATATGATAATTGACTGTGCCTTTACTAAATATGTGTCCCTTAGATCTGGTACAACATGAATATGGTCAAAGTTTTTTCCAAAATAGCATACAAATTTCACACAATTTCCAACTCTGAATTTGAACCAATTCGGTAGAATGGCCCATATAATCCTTGGTTTCTATTGTGTTTGAACAATAATAGCAATTCAAAGCAGTTGTCCTCAAAACCACACCTCCAGTTCGTCGTCATAAGAAAGGGAGGTTACGCTCCTCATGATCGCGGCAGCAGAGCCCGTTTGTCCACGGCTGCACGCGCACCTGCAGCCCATCAAGTATAATTTATGCTTCATCCCGCGATGGTGTCGCGCACGCAGACCTCTACGCTCACGACTGTCGCATCTGCGATGTGAGCTTGTATATCAGCTGTTCTCTCTGAGCAACACTGTTGCGCTTTGAAGTATATCCTATAGGGTGCGCCTCACTAGCCAACACACAAGAGGAGGTTGAATGGACTGAAACCAGTGCTCCCCGAAACAACAGTTTTGGAGATCTGTTGAGCATTGATTACATGAAACAGTCACCCGCTCAGTCGCAATGTCTGTAAACATTGGTCTATGGGAAGGGGCAGTGTCTGATTCAATTAATATCCAATATCCTTAAAATGACCCCACACCTGTTTTAAAGTGAAATATCCCTTTAACCACCAAGAAGCCTGGATGGCTATAGGTTCCAGGCTCAAAATTATCAATATGAATATTTTCGGAAATGTCTATGGCTAAAAGGGAATAGGTTTTCTATCTGTGGCACCACAAAACGGCCACCACTGCTATGCCCTATAGGTTTTAAATGGTTAACCTACTGTGGGCGCCACTGGACAACGATAGGCAGGAGACACAGCAAGTTTTGCCTACTCAGGCATTTATTGAGGGTTTAGTTCGGTTCAAGGTCAAAGTCAACTGAAATTCCAGCGCACAGCACACACACCGCTGGTTAACTTATATTCTTCCTATGTCAGGGTTTAACAGTCTATACTTTTCCTCCTCTTCCTTCAGGAGTGATAACTGGGTTCCTCTTCGGGATTCCTCCGTCCCGGGGTTGCCTGTGTAATGAGACATAGGATTAGCACAGCATCTGAACCAGTGGCAACAGTGAGGGGATGTGTGTGTGTGTGTGAGTGTGGAGACCTACCGCCAGATTGCCACGTCAGTGCTCCCTCCGTGAGTCAGTGGAGAATGAGGCGGAGCGTTCCTCTGTTTCCTGCCTTTCAAACCTTACGCGCGCAGCGCGGCTGTTGCGTAATTAGTTTGACTGAGGAGGAAGACGGGCAGGTACTTGTGGTCAATCACGTGACCCAGGGCGGGTCGCTGTCTTCCGAGCTGTGCTCCGCCTCTGACGCTCCACTGACTCTCGGTGGGGTGGCGCTCTGACGGCCCGCTGTCATGCGACATCCCACACTACCCAAAGCTCTCCTGCGGTACGACTCATTCGGAGCAAGCCAATGCAGAGAAGTAATTTCCCCTAGGAGATCATTACAAATCCTCCTTTATCCTCGCTTCCTAAACACTTCAGTAATTCAGAAATCTATTTATGAGGTATGTTTTCTCATACAAGGGGATTTGTCTCCTTAAGGCAAGGCAATGGCTCTACATCCTACAGTAAGTCAATAACACGGCTACAGACTAGATCCTTTGACTTTGCATCCTTTACGATGTCACTGGTTCACCGGCTATAATTGGCAGATAGTTTAGACACCAAATGGACCCTTGAGGTCTGTTACTCTGTGTGTACACTCCATTGGACACTGAGAATTATGCAGTGTCGATTCGGATCCCAGAGATACAAAAGGTCGTTCATCCGGCTTGGGTGAGCGTCCTTCTGTATCAGTCTTTCCACACGGTTTTCTCTGAAAATACGCCGCTGTCCGTGGTTTTGCTCAGATCGGCGAATTCGGGGCTTATTTCAGATTCGGCGGTCATCGCGATTGGAATATGTTGCCGTTTTCTCGAGAAAGGATAGAAGTCGCCGTAGCTCGCTAGCATATATAGGCACGATTGCTATTAGCATTTAAGATGGCGACAAAACAGGACGCGCGTCATAGTGGAATTTCCTCCGATCACGTGGCACCCAAGCGCTACCACTTTTTTTGTCCACCAGGTGGCACTCAAAGTGTTAATCCATTTTTGGCGGAAACCCCTTTTGGATGTTATGCTTTAGCTATTGAAAAATAGCAGATCTACAAGCTCATAGCGCGCCACCGAGTGGCGCGCTATGAGCTTGTAGGTCTGCTATTTTTGAAAAATCGAAGAACCACTGACATAAAAACATTTTTTTTCCAGAAAACTGTCAGGATGCAGAAGACATTTTTTTTTAATCTGATCTCGGGATCTCAGAATGGGTTAATTATTGTTTTAGCCAATTATTTGGGGGCCCATACTTCCAGCATCCTGGTGGCCCCGGCCCCACCTTACAGCGGTGTGTTTGTGTGTGTGTGTGTCCCTCCATGCAGGTGGTGCTGGGGATCCAGTGTGAGCTCCAGAGACAGCTACGGAGCTTCATCTCCCTGGAGAGGCTCCCCCTCGTGTCGGGGACGGACGGCGTGGGCTCGGCGTGCCGCCGCCCCTCCCACCCGCCCCCCTTCGCCTCGCGCCCCTCCCTGCTCGGCCCCGGCGTGCGGCTGGCGGTGGCGCGCGGCGGCCGCGTCTCCGCCGAGGTCATCGGCGTGGCGGGCGAGGACAGCCGGCGCGTGGCGGCCATCCTCCACGGCGCCGTGCACCTGGCCGGCCTGAGCTTCACGGTGCGCGGCTGCGACACGCACCACTTCCTGCAGTCGTCGCGGCCCGTGGAGGAGGACCTGGGGGGGGTGGTCGGCGGCGGCGGCCGCGTCCTGGAGAGCGGCGTCAACGTGAGCGTGTCGCAGGTGAGCGCCACGGTCGGCGGGCGCACGCGGCGCTTCGCCGACATCGCCCTGCGGCAGGGCGCGCTCTGCCTGAGCGTGCGCTACGGCGGCTCGGAGGAGGAGGAGCGGGCGCGGGTGCGCGAGGAGGCGCGCCGCCGGGCGGTGACGGGCGCCTGGGCGGCGGAGCGGCGGCGGGTGGAGGAGGGCGCCGGCGGGAGCCGGGCGTGGAGCGAGGCGGAGAAGCAGCAGTTGCTCTCGGCGGGCCGGGTCCAGGGCTACGACGGGTACTACTCGCTGCCCGTGGACACGCAGCCCGAGCTGTCCGACTGCCCCTCCAACGTCCACTTCATGACACTGAGCGAGGTGGGAGGGGGCAGGTAACAGAGACACGCCCCCTCCCCACCCCCCGCCCGCCCCGCCCCGCCCCGCCCCTCACCCCCCCCCCCCCCCCCCACCCACCAAAGACTGCCTGTTTCTACTCCTTAGTCCTGATTTGATTCTAATGTTTCTATACTGTATCCACAACAACAACAACGTAAACAAGAAGACATCAACGAAGACAGACAGCTTCATTTACCAAGAGAGAGAGAGAGAGAGAGAGAGAGAGAGTAAGACAGTGTAAGAGAGATTGGGGGAAAACGTGATTTCCAAATGCCTTTTAAGTGTGACAAAATGATGGTATTTTATTATTATTATCGTCCAGTTTCTCCAATTTCTAAACAGTGGCACAAAGCAGTGTAGTTCAACTGTGTGGCTTTGCTTTTTTTTGTATCCAGACTCAACGGAGACCGACCGACCGACAGACCCAATTAATAACTGAATGACTGACTGTCCGGGCGACGGATGAACTGAATGACTGACGGTCTGTTGTCCGAACCGATAAACTGAATGACTGATTGAACTGTCTGACTGTGGTCGCTCTCTCGACAACCTGTTCATCATATTGGCCCCGACGCCAGCGAACCGTGGAAATGAAGACGGTATATAGGACTGGCCCGGTTGATAATAACCCTCCTCCTCCGGACTACAAACTCATACCGCAAGAGCTCTCTGTTTGCCATTTGAGTTACTTACATGGTTTACCTCGGATATACAGTTACAGTACTATCGTTTACATATTGTGCAAAGAGAGGCCTTGTTGAACTCTGACACTCCCCCCTTTAGAGAAGGAAAACGTGTGTTTTCTGCCTCTGGCGTACGGTGTGCTTCTACTGTAGTTTGTATGAGTGTGTATACTAAGAATCAAGAATGTACATAGCCAGTGCTTTCACACTGAAAAAAAAAGTGCTCAGCTGGAAAAAAAAATATTCTGTTGTTCATAAGTAAGTGTCAGTATTGTTAATCGATAGGAAAAAAAATGATTACATTTTTTTTTTTTTTTGCAAAGAATTATACATGGCTATAGTAAATATTCTCGCTAAAGAATCTGAATCTTTATTGGGTTACAGTGCTGATTAAAGTTATTATGTGTGAATTAGTGCTCCCCGCTGGCCTGGCAATTCATGGACGTCGTGGCTAATTATTCTCTCTCTCTCTCTCTCTCTCTCTCTCTCTCTCTCTCTCTCTCTCTCTCTCTGTCTCCCTCAATCTCTCTCAATATCTGTCTCTCTCAATCTCTTGTTTATGTCTTTGCCAGTGGCGTGCACAGATAGACACTAGGGGGTGCTAGAGCCCTTTTCCCTCTGGACAAAGGTGCCCTTTTGGAAAAAATAAAAAGGGTTTTTCTTTTACACTAGTGTACACTGTACACTTGTACAGTATGTGGACCATGGTGACATTGTCCAATTCTTGATTAAAAAAAAAAAAGCTTCTAATATATTATTTAGGCCCCAAAATCTATAAATCTCACACTATTGAGGCAACCGGCCGGTTCCACGCGCTGCACGAGGTGCCCTTTTTTCACTTGAGCACCGGCCCCTCTAAATGTCTGTGCAAGCCACTGGTCTTTGCATACTTTGTTCTGTGAGTCTGTAACTTTCTCCTTATCACCATTATGGTTCAAGCTGAGCTGTGTATACCAAGTAGATAACACTAGTCAGTCCCACAGGAGCAGAGAGAGAGGGACTGAGAGAAGTGACAACTGAAGCAGGGTGAGTGCATGGGCGTCATGCTGTGTTTGGCAGGGGGGGGGGGGTCGAGGAGGGGGGGGTCCTCGGAGCCTCTCTCCCTCGTTAGCGAACGCCAATCATCCGCGTCCAAACACCCCCCCCCCTGCCAAGCCCGGAACTTAAACTTAAACTTTTAGTTTTTGTCATTTTCTTTCATCATCTATATCTGTAACTATACGGGGTACTGCCCTTCTGTGTGCCCCACACGTACGTGTGTGTGTGTGTGTGTGTGTGTGTGTGTGTGTGTGTGTGTGTGTGCGCGTGGTTGCAGTGGTGAACAGGTGATGCACAGTATTGCACGCGGGCGGTGTGACTCGGTTCTTCCCCTCTCAGTGAACCATGGCGTTGCTGTCGGAAAGAAACCTCTTATCTCCTCGTTCTAACATTTTTGTGTGTTTTATTTTTTTTAATAATGCCCTACTAGATCATATACTGCAGTGTCACACATTCAAGCATCAAAAGTAACTGATCGGTGAACTGGAAAACGCGGTGCGCACTGCTTGTAGATCTGCCACTTTTGATGCTTTTGAATTTTAACCCTGAAAAAGGAACAGTTTTGGACATGAGGTTTCCACCTGACAGACTATAATGCTGCTCTAGTCGCCGGCCCCCAGCTCGGCACTCACTACGCCCCGCCAAAAGATGGAGGCGCCGGTTGCTAGGAGACAGCCGCACTTCACCACAGTGAACTGCCTGAGCTGATAGGATGTTTCTCTCTGTCTCTCTCTCTCTCTCCCTGGCCTCTCTCTGTCTCTCTCCCTGGCCTCTCTGTCTCTCTCTCTCTCTCTCTCTCTCTCCCTCCCTCCTCTCTCTGTCTCTGTATCTCTCCTCTCTCCCTCTTCTCTCTCTCTCTGTCTCCCTCTCTCTCTCTCTTTCTCTCTCTCTCTGTCTGTCCTCTCTCTGTCTCTGTCTCTCTCTCTCTCCGTCCCTCTTCTCTGTCCTCTCTCTCTCTGTCTCTCTTCTTTGTCCTCTCTCTCTCTGTCTCTCTCTCGCTCTCTCTCTCTCCCTGGCCTCTCTCTCTCTCTCTCTCTCTCTCTCTCTCTCTCTCTCTCTCTCTCTCTCTCTCTCTCTCTCCCCCTCCTCTCTCTGTCTCTGTCTGTCTCTCTCTCTCTCTCTCTCTCTCTCTCTGTCCTCTCTCTATCTTCCCATCTTCCTCTTTTGTTGTCCCCTTCAGTAAAGCAGTCTTTAAAAAAGATCTCTCTCTCATTCCTTTTTTCTTTCCAGATCCCCAACATCATCTCTTCTCTCTCTCTCTCTCTCTCTCTATCTCCTCTCTCTTCCATCTCTCCTATACATCCATAGGACATTTAAAAGGTTAGCCTGGTATAAATCTCTCTGCCTGCCTCACTCTTCTCTCTGTCTCTGTCTGTCTCTCATGGTGGTAGCGGGTCTCTCTCTCCTCCCCTGTGTCTCTGTCTCTCTTCTCTCTGGTCTTCTATCTGTCTCTGGTGATGGCGGTGACGGTGAGGTCTCTCTCTGTCCCCTCCCCTGTGTGTCTCTGTCTGTCAAACTGACGAATGCATTGCTGCATGTTTTATTCCCCTCTGCCAGTCGGCATCCTCTCCATGGAGACCAGCATTCAGTATGTCAAATTGAATTTTTGTTTCGCATTATGTGTGTCAGAAAGAGAGGTGTGTGTGTGTGTGTGTGTGTGTGTGTGTGTGTGTGTGTGTGTGTGTGTGTGTGTGTGACCTCATTTAAATACACTTTATTTCAACCAATGCCATTTATTTCCTTTCTGCTCATATAGCTGGAATTGCATTACAGAAACAAAGCACAATATTTGTTGTCAACTTATGTATGCAGTAATGGATATTAATGTGTCAGCACTTGAATATTTCAGTGCCGCGGCCTCTCAGCGCACGGGGCTGTTTCTCCTCGCCGCGTTGCACAAATGAAACTGTCCCGCATGGTGAGTTGCAACCACGCTTGGAGACCAATGAATAATCACCCCCCTCCCCCCATCCCCCCCCCACGAAACCCCAGCTGAATTAGTGCCGTTTTAACTTAACCACTTAAACCCCATGCAGCGTCTTTATTGTGGGAAAAGCTTCCGCGGAAAACAGCTGATTGACAAGCGGCGTGAGCTTGCCGATTGGCTATTTTGAGCAAAGGCTTTCCCCACAACAACAGAAAACAGAAACTACACTGGTATAGACCGATTCCGTAGCGGTTTCATGGTCGCAGCCTACGTATTTCCTGTAGGCGGACTCGACGTAGCTGCGGGGATAAAACCCTCACCAGGCGCACCTCTTCCACTACAGTGAACGGCAGAGTGACTGATGTTAGTTTGCCTCAAACTTTACTCCTTTACCTGCTTTTTTACTAACACTAACATTACAAAGATGCCCAGAACATCGAGATGAACCTGTGTAGTTTATGGCTGCTCCAACAGTAGTGGCAACATAAAAAATTAAATAAAACGGAATGTCTAATATCCACCGCGGTGGCTGAGACCAGAGCCATTGAGTAATGGTTGAGACGAAGCAGGGAAAGATACATATCGCCAGTCTTACCCAATACCAAATCTTTCTGTTTTATGAACACAAGGCTGCTGTATTTTATACCTCATATAAGCATTTAAAGTATGAGGTATAAAGTACACTGGCGTTATGTATCTTTCACTGCTTCGTCTCAACCATTACTCAATGGCTCTGGTCTCAGCCACCGCGGTGGATATTAGACATTCCGTTTTATTTTATTTTTTATGTTGCCACTACTGTTGGAGCAGCCATAAACTGCACAGGTTCATCTCGATGTTCTGGGCATCTTTGTAATGTTAGTGTTAGTAAAAAAGCAGGTAAAGGAGTAAAGTTTGAGGCAAACTAACATCAGCCACTCTGCCGTTCACTGTAGTGGAAGAGGTGCGCCTGGTGAGGGTTTTATCCCCGCAGCTACGTCGAGTCCGCCTACAGGAAATACGTAGGCTGCGACCATGAGACCCGCTACGGAATCGGTCTATAGAGCCCTGAGGGACTCTGTTCAACCGCATGGGCCTTAAGTGGTTAAAGCAAAACAGTCCAGGCTGCACACACAAACTATAGACACGCTCCAGCTGCTCCTAACACATAGCAGCAAATAAGCAGCATTACTATTTACATTTCACAGCAGTGGTTCCCACATACACGCACGCACACACACACACACACACACACACACACCCCCTTGCATCGGATAAAAGCAGAGACCCCCACATTCACACATAATGTGCACTCACTTAATTATGTTTACTTATGCCCTAGAGTGAAAATATCCACTGTACTAGCCATATGGTTCACACAACGCTCGCCGTGACTTCACACACATGCTTGTACGTCTGTAGACGGTATATAGACATTTACGTCTGTGTATAGTGTATACACATTACGCCTACAGAGACGTTTTTGTATAAACAGCCTTCCATTATAGTTTTGAGCAGTTGGCTATACATTTACAAAGTCAACTAGTTGACTACATACGACTTTCAGACGTGTCATGTGCATTGTTTTTTAGCCAATGAATCAGAGTGCAATACACATCCAAACCAGTAGGGCGGCGCTGAGGCTCAGTTGAAAGCGTCATATGGGGAAACCAAGGACTGTCTAAAGAGGACGAGACGTGAAGACCGTACGGACGAGGGAGGGCAGAATCCATTTGTACCGGCCGGCCGAAAAAAAAAAAAAAAAAATATTTATTTTTTTTGGTACCGGCTATGGGCCGGCCGGTGCGATAGGTCGGCCGGTCCGTGGATAGGTCGGCCGGTCCGTGGGTGGGTCGGGCCGGTACAAATGGATTCTGCCCTTGCTGCAAATGTGGGCATGTACAACCGAGAGGAAGCGCAATTGGACATGGTGGCCGGATGTGGTATTGGAGCTTCGAGCGGCATTGGGCCTTACGTGAGTGAACGCACTGGCTCGTGCTGCGAGCCAATACACAACGGTGTTGTACATTGGTGTCAGCAGGCGTTGGCTGATGAGCTGCAGCTGTTGAAGGCATGGTCGTGTGTCGTTTGTTGTGTTGTTTTGAAGGGGTGCATACTTAGTTCAGACTAGTCATTGGTTAGACATGGGTTAAGGTTAAGGTTAGGTTTAGGTGTGCTGCCCTGTGGGAGGTGAGGGTTTGGGGTGCATGTCTTTTTTCCGACACCCAAATAGCCGACGGGGCTATGGTCCGACACTGTCGGACCATTGCCCCGTCGGCTATTTGGGTGTCGGAAAAAAGACCGCCTCCCGAGGGGGGTGAGATAGGTTGTAGTTGTAGGACTAATGACTGGTCTAACCCAATGACTAGTCTAAACCAAGTACTGTCCAAACTAAGTACTGCACCCGTTTTGAACGCTCTTACGGCTCCGTTCTTTTTGTCCCCGAGCAGACTGTTTCGTCGGCGGCGGCGGCCAGCGGCTGCTGTGACTCAGTGACACCATTACAGAGCGTCTCCGTCTCGGGTCGTGCAGCGTGTGCGTGGTGGTGTGCCCGTCGCTGGGCAGTGAGGGGATGGAGCAGAGGCATGACCATGCCCTGGTCTGGCTTCTGGAACGTTGCTATCAAGTCCCGGATTTTCCGGAAGCATCGCTTCGGCACGCCGGGTGCGGTCTGAAAGGGAGACAGACAGGAGGAGGATTTTGCAATTATATGGATAATGATTAATCAGTTCACTTTATGTCACAACTACACTTTCTACGGCAATGTGTTACTATACTTACTCGCAGTCTGAACTGCCTCACCAACACATTTGTGTTGTGTAGCAGACCGTGTGTTTAACAGAAAACCTAATGCATTCATATCCACTTCGACTCAAAAGTACTCCCGTTCTCTCACCGTGTAAAATAAAAATCAACATTTGATTTCCGAGCGTGAGACGCAGTTGCACAACAGCACAATAATTGATCAATGAAATAGTATTTACTCCTTCGGTTTGAGTTAAGTGTAAAGCGTGTAGTGGGGTAATGCCTTATTTTGTTTGCCTCGTAGAGTTAATCTTCAGGCTATAACAAGGGCTTTCGCAGTGAAATTGGATCCATTGTGTTCTTCCCCCCACCGCTAAGCTGCTGTGTTCTCCAACTCGCTGGCTCTCAGCAGGGTTTAAGATTGCCTAATGCGTCGTACTCGCTGCGGGAATAATGTTACATATTTTGATCTTTCAACATTTCTTTTTTGGGGGTGTGGGGGGGTGAATATGTCTTTAAACAATACTTATGTCGTTATGTGTGTTCTTTTCGAGTTTCCTGTTCCGTTTAACAGAAACGGGAGTAAATTGCAAACTGCAAACTTTGCCCCCTGTGTTTCTAAAAGGCAATCTTTCCACAGGCATACACAAGAAACATTACAGATGCTATCTTGAAGACAAAAAAAAAAGGGAAAAAAAGTTAAGTTTGTCATTAAATATTTCCCAATGAAATTACGGAAGTGTAGAAAAGTATTAAGATTGTTATCTTAAAGGGGGAATGTCATGCCCCTCGGGAGATAAGAACGTGATGTACAGTACCAGCCATATTAATTTCGGGGCATGTCAGCGGACCTTTAATACTTTTTAAGTTATCTGTGATCCCTCCCTAGAAACAACCACAATATGTTTTCCATTTTGCGCCACTATCAATCACCGGAAGTGGAGGTGTCGTATTTGAGCACCCGTGTGAATATCAAATTGGGTTTTGAAGACCTTTTAAGAAATCATTTGTAATACAAATGGCTGAATATTGATATTATTTTCTAAAAGCGCCACACTTTGAATCCTTCCCTCGTTCACGGCCGTCGCCATAACGTTGCCTCTGTTTCCCCCGGAACAAATTTCATTAAAGTGATTGATGTCCCACATGAATAATGTAAGCCGTTATTGGGGCTTGTGGGGGTGGAAATTGGTTGTAATTCGGGTGTTTGGGCTCTCTTCCGTCGGCGCTGTCACCGCCAGTGAGGGGTACCAGAAATGTACTTATACAGAAACATCTAACTTAGCCCATTCTGACCGGGCACCCATTTTGGTGTCAGCATCATGTTATGCTTTATCTATTTAAAAATAGCAGATCTACAAGCTCATATCGCGCCACCGAGTGGCGCGATACGAGCTTGTAGGTCTGCTATTTTTGAAAAATCGAAGAGCGACTGACATTTTTAGAATCTGATCTCAGGTCAGAATGGGTTCATCAGACCAGTGTGTGTCCGGCGGAAACCTCGTATGAATCTGATCTCAGGTCAGAATGGGTTAGTTGTCAACCCGAGACACATGTCCTCTGATGTTTCTGTGCGTGTATACTCACACCTCTGGGGCGTTTGGACAGATCTCTGCTCGATTACATATCCCATCAGAAACGCTGTCAAACGTGATTCTTCACTTCCCGTCGGCACTGTGTATTTATTAATGCAGATGTATATGCTAGGCTTCTCTCATATCAGAGACAGAGAGAGAGAGAGAAGAGCTGGAGGGGTGGTATCTCCAGCGTGCCACTAAAAGAAAGCAGCGTGCCCATTTGTCACTTCTGTCAATCCTCAAACGCTTGGCGTTTGAATTCATACGGTAGCTTGCTGAATTTGTTTTTTTTTGCGCTGACACAACCTCTGTTTTCTCCTGTCTGTATATAGGTACATGTTTTGTGACAGATGGGGTGGATGGAACACAAGGCGCGCTCTTTTTGGTTTAGTGGAGTTATTGTGTTTTGGTTTTTCGAGGTAGCCTATAGAAAACATGTGCATGAAAAGGAAATGCGAACTGTCTCACTTCTGTTGCCCAGGAGCCTGCCTCGTCCAGGTAGATTCTGTACGTGTAGACGTATCCATTGCACCTACACACACGCACACGCATGCGCACACACACACACACACACACACACACACACACCATAACAGCGAGATGAAGTTTGCAGTTGGCAGTAGAAAAGCCCCCTGCGGATCTGAACTCATTTCAAAACAAACAGAAGGCTTGATTTGGACTCTCAGACACTGTTTGGTTTTAATGCTCGAATGGAAGTATTGTGTGTGTGCCTGCATGTGAAACGCTCATAGAACTAGCACTTGAACACATCCAGTGGTGAACGCAGTATTATTTACTATATCGTGTGATCATTCATTTTCAGCCTCGCACCCAGCTGATGGCTGCTCAGATGGTCATGACCGGGTAATTGTCTTGCTCATGCATGAGACATTTCAACATGTATGCTGGGCTAGTGACCTTCCATGTAGACCTAAGTTCGATTCTACAAATGACAGTTTTTCCTGAAAAACTATAGTTTCCATGTCAGTGGTGCTCAAACTATTTCATTTCAAGGACCCGCAATATCATATGTTGTTCCAGGGACCTTCCAGAAGCAAAGATTTTAGTTAAAAACGTTCGCTCTGAAAGAATATATATATTCAAAGATTTGCACCGCATTTTCACGATTTTTCAAAAATAGCAGACCTACAAGCACGTAGCGCGGCACTCGGTGCCGCGCTATGAGCTTGTAGATCTGCTATTTTTTCAATAGCTAAAGTAAAACATAATGCTTAAAACACAAAGGGGTTCCCGCCCAGAATGGGTTAAAAGAGAGCTACGTCTTTGCAAAATCCATTTACTCACGGGGCAGCTGGAGACCTGATACTGTACATTTGGGGACATAGGGAATGCGTGAAACACATGTGTATATACAGTATACTCACAGCACACACAGACAGTACATGCCTGGTACCGAGTCACTGTTTCGCACCAGGTAGCATCCTTCTCGGCCGTCCTGCGCTAGGCGCCTCTCTCCTTCGTCCTTGCCGATGTCTCCGTGGTACACGGACAAGTTCTCCATCGTCACAGCCTTTGTCCAGAGGCCGAGTTATAGTTGCAGTCCGATCCGGTCAGGTCTCTGGAACACACCAGGATCACACGCTGAGTTAGTTGCAGTCCGATCCGGTCAGGCTCTGGAACACCCCAGGGTCACACGTTGAAGGCAAAGCTGTCCGGCACCACGCTTGGCAGTCAGTAAGTAAACCTGAGATCTAGCAATTAAACGTTATGATTGTTCCACTCCCTCTGCAATGCTCTCTCTCTCCGTCTCTGTCTGTCTCTGTCTGTCTCTGTCTCTGTCTCTCTCTGTCTCTGTCTCTGTCTCTGTCTCTGTCTGTCTCTGTCTCTGTCTCTGTCTCTGTCTCTGTCTCTGTCTCTGTCTCTGTCTCTGTCTCTCTGTCTGTGTTTCTGTGTCTCTCTTCCACACTTGTTGCTCTCCCCCTCTGTCTCGCTAGCCTACACAGATATGCATGCACGCACGCACGCACAGTGCACACACACACACACACACACACACACACACACACACACACACACTGTCTGCTTGGTGCATTATACTCTATACATCTCAGGAAATGGGTATACGCTTCAACAGGAAGAACCTTCAAAAGAATCGTAACTGAATATTCACACAAATATGAAAAAAAGCTGCCCCTATTTTGTACAGGAAATACTATTCTACTTACAGTTGGCATGCTTGTGGCGTAATCACCTTGAGGCTACACTGCGTTATACCCAACAGGAAGCCTGCTTTTCTTCCACTGCAGTTGTCCATAAATTGAGTCTAATGGTTTTGCTTTCTAAATGTGAAACTATTGACGCAAAACCCTTCCCATTATCTTCGCCGCGTGAAAAGTATAGCATTCCTGGCGTGGGTTTATGTAGATTTAACGTCTCACTAAGTTGTTTAGGTTGAAGAAAGGATTGTGCGTATCGTCATGCTGTGCTGTTTGTTTGTCGTGTATGTTTCTTCATGATTTAATGCCCTACTTCACCAATACAAGTGTGTTGCACAAGAGTATAGTTAATTAATGTTGTCTATAGTCTACATGTTGTGAGCTTGTAGATCGGTATAATGTTTATACAATTATAAAAAGGAAGGGTTTTGGTCATGCAATGATCAGGGGTCATCGCCAAGATGGACATTTCTGTCAAAATTATATTTTTGCCATATACATACGTACAAAATGAGTTGACGAGTTGAAAACACATATTAAGAGCTAGCCCTAAATAACCATTATGGAACCAAATGGACCCGCATTTGGTTCAATTTTTACACACTCAGAGTTAAGTGGGCCCTTCCAAAAAAAAAAGAGTTCTGTCATACATATTCTGAGGAGAACCTGGAGACTGACATTCAGAAATCGGGTCTTAAAAAGAACATCATGTTATGTAAAAAATCTAAATAAATCGTTTTTAGCGACGGACAAGGCCAAGTCTTTCCATGGGCATCTTGTCCATGTATACAGACACATTTATGACTCCTGCTGTCAATGATATGCAGACCAAGGTTTGACTGCTGATTTTCCTGCATATGATGTGTGATGTTTATTGGTTACCCTTGACCACACGACCACGCCGCAGTACTCAAGGACATCCCGTTGACTTTAACACTGATGAACGGTTTAATGAAGCCAGCTAGGGTTCCATTATCTAATAACACTAAAAGCCTTTCTCAATGTCTGTCTTGTGGAGTTGGACATTTTTGGACCTTGACAGGTCACACTGGAGATGTTATATGAGTCTTACTTTTTTTAAATTAATACAATGTAATTTTGTTCCAATCTGTATGGAGTACGTTAATACTGTAATAATAGAAAATATAAATCATTTGTGCAGGAAAGGTTCCTAGAATAGGAAAGTTACAGCTTTAACCACTGCTGAAGCCAATGCAGATCTGCTCTTTTCTAGGGAAAATTCTGGGCTGATAGTGATTTTAAAGATAAAAAATAGCAATTTGGCTGTTAGCCGATGCATGCTGGTTTGTTTGTTTGTTTGTTTGTTGTTATTCATCCCCCCTTTGTGCCAGGAAAAGGACTCCAGTACATTTGCTTTTATTTATTTATTTGTCTTTTCTTTTGGTGGAAATGGATGCCTATGACTCGCCCATAATAGGCGCGCTAGATCAAAAAGTGCCAGTTTTAAACTCGGGCATCTCTCTTGTTGATTGGTTGGATTTGCATTCAGGATTTGTGCCTCTTATATCTGCAAAAGATTATTCACACCTGTAGTGACCCGCGGCTCTTGACTTAAACCGACAAGGTTAACTCTGTGATTGTTGGCCTGCCGGTTTAAAAAAAAAATCACAAAACATTCATTGGACTCTTTTTGTGTCATTGTTATTCTGCTCATGAGTCATCATTGTGGGGCCATTTCTCCCCAGGCTCTGACAAAATCATGAGCTGCACTCACAGTCCCACCACATCTGTGGCACTACAGTGCCACCCAGTGGACGAGCAATGTAGAGCAATGTGTCTGGGGGAACCGTTACCTTTTTTTGATTGATTGAAATATTTATTAACAGTTAGCAGTACATTTCAAGCACAAACTCAATACAAAGACTGTTAACTGTTAACCCAATTAAGCATTACACTTGTTTACAACAGGGTCCACCTTGTTCAATTCATCAAAACATTTATACAAATAGACACTTCTATACAACAGAACAGGAATTCATCATAATGAGCTTTTGTGTTGTATTTAAATTTTTCCACAAATGCTTCTGAACGTTGCTTCTTATTCCATGTGTGTAAGGCCTATCGATCTAGCATAGGCCTACAACATTGATGCATGCTAGATGTATGAGACTTGTTTACTGATGCAAGCTCCCAATGCATTTCCAATGGTAGTCACATGCTTTGACACAACATTTTTGTTGTACGGCTTTCGGCTGTGTTTCGACTGCCCCCCTCCCCCTCATACAACACAAAAGTTGTGTCAAACCATGTGACTCCCATTGGAAATGCATTGCGAGCTTGCATCAGTCAACAAGTCTCATGCATCAGCTATACTGTACATCAATCTGTTGTGCCCGTGTGAGTCAGGCCTTAGTGTGTTCTTTATTTTGGTTCCATGTGTACTCTCTCAGATATAAATCACCACTGAGGATTTTATATATTGTGGTCCCAGAGATTCGGCCTAATGCATATCAAACTGGAGGTCTTTTAAATCCAAAATGGTGAGAATCACTGAACAATAATATACAGGGCGGCATATAGCATATTGTGGTGCCACAGATAGAAAACCCTTGAGTTTTCGCAAACCCATATAGGAGATTAGAGGAAATTACCGGTATATAAATTATTTTAAGCCTGGAATCAAGGCAACCAGTCTCCTTGTGAATCATGTCATGACCATAACACATTTGATTCTGTGTCTGTGTAAAAGAATATGTTAATATATAGGCTATCAATGTTAATAATATATTTGAAAACCGCAAAAAAGGGTATTTATTAAATAATAGTATATAATTCAAATAATATTTGAATTCATATTTGTATTATAAACAATCACAAGGTTTTATGGTTATGATTCACCAGGAAACTGGACGGCTTGGTTAATTGGCTTTAAATAATGTATATAAATTAGAGCTGGGACTCGATTAAAAAAATGAATCTAATTAATCAGAGGCTTTGCGATTAATTAATCTAGATTAATCGCATTTTAATCGCATATCAATATTCAACCCGAGAACAGCGAGAAACCTTTTTTTTTAATGTTTTTTGGTATCCCAGTGAATCAATGAATAGTGACTACAGGATACCACTCCTTTTCAACATTTTACTGTCATTAATATACCTGTTGTGGAAATAATAATAAAAAGTCACCCCATTCTGTCTTTCCTAGAACTGGATGTCTGAAAAAACATTAGTAACAGTAACAAGTACATCTCAGTGACATCACAAAGCTGTACTTACTTCATATTGTTACTGTTTTTTGTCAGACCTCCAGTTCTAGGCAACACAAAATGGGGTGACTTTTTATTATTTCCAGTTTTCAGTACTATAGAAAAGCGCCCAGTGAGAAACGTTCCGCGGTGAAAAAAAAGGTGCGATTAATTTATCTGTAGTTAATCGCGATTCATTTTTCTGTAGTTAATTAATCTAAATTAATCGCAATTAGTCCCAGCTCTAATATAAATATTTTCGGAAATCCATCTGTGCATATAGCCAAACTGCTATATGCCCTGCCCATATTATTCAAGATGTTATCACACCAGAGTCGATAGGATATTATACGGCATATACGCTGGAAAACTCTCTTCTCGGGTATCCATTCAACTCTCCCATATACCTGCCAGGGACTGTGCTAATAGCCTGGAGGAGCTCACAGAGACACTGGCCAGGGTCAATGCAGAATGAGACCAATCCATAGTGGACACTGATAACAGGCTGAGATACTGTACACACATCATCGATTAACACATTCTGACCTGAGATCAGATTCATACGAGGTTTCCGCCGGACAAACACTGGGTCTGATGAACCCATTCTGACCTGAGATCAGATTCTAAAAATGTCAGTCGTTCTTCGATTTTTCAAAAAATAGCAGACCTACAAGCTCGTATCGCGCCACTCGGTGGCGCGATATGAGCTTGTAGATCTGCTATTTTTCAATAGTTAAAGCATAACATGATGCTGACACCAAAATGGGTGCCCGGTCAGAATGGGTTAACCAGCAGCAACTCCTTCAGGCCTGAATGTCAACTGGACTGAGACCCCTTTGCCTTTTACACTAAAAATGTAATTGGTTCTACATATAGAACCGGCTCCGAGATTCTTGGAACCTCATTGTTTTCACGGGAACCGGCGGACATTTTTTTTTGGTTCCAGTTTCCGAACCAACTTTTAGGGTTCTATAAAACAATACATTTTCAGTGGAAACACTCAATATTAAGCGGATAAAAAGAAAGGAGCCGGTTCAACCCCTGGTGGAAAAGAGGCCTCAGTGTCAGGGGCTGAAATGTGTTATAACAGTGGTTCTTAATGGGAAACTTCACCCTTTTTGCAAAAGAAATATATGTTAATGATGTTTAGAAGATTTAGAACACTTTCCTGGGGGGTCTTTATGTGCTCACTTACTTCCTGGACTACAGCCCTCCCCCTATCCACAAGGAGGAGCAGTGCAAAAAAGCATTATGGGAATTGTAGTCCAGGAAGGAAGTGAGCCCAGTGTCGATGACGTCAGAGACACTGGGCTCCCTGCTAAAATCTAAAATATCTAAAACCACATATTACACACACAAAGACCCCAGGGAAGTGTTCTAAAACTTCTAAACATCATTAACATATATATTTTTGCAAAAGGTGTCTCTTTAATGGTGGAAAAAAAGTACTCACATTTTGTACTTACACTACTGTACTAGTAAAAGTATCAATACTGCAATATAGAACTGCAATACAATTTAGAGAAATAGATGATCTACAAGCTTGCAATGTGATGATGTGATGGGCTGTAGTATGTTTTGTAATAATAATAATAATAATACATTTTAAAAAGTAACTGTTTTCAAATAAATGTAGTGGAGTAAAAGTACAATATTTGGATCAGAGATGTAGTGCAGTAGAAGAAAAGCTATTGGAAATAGTAAAGTAAAGTACAAATACCTCAAAAGTGTACTTAAATACAGCACTTAGCTGTAAGTACTTAAGTACAGTAAGTAGTTACTTCATTCCAACTCTTTTGGCTCTGCCGCGCACAATTGTCAATAGTCTCTTTCCAGTTTCCATCCACAGCACCCCTGAATTACATTGTTACCTTATCACCTTAGAATTATGTCATATTGCGGTATACGAAAATATAAATATAAAATCTTTCCCCCTAAGATACAGTATATGTCACAAGACATTCGCCACAAATAGCAGATCTACAGTAGAAGCTGCACAACAGATTTGTTGTAGATGGGGAAAATGACTCATCAAGTACAATGCAACTCAGGTCCATTTGCCTATAAATGATTAAACTGAAGTGATACTTCAGTTTTGATACATTCCAAATATTATTAAAGTGTTCTGTGGCACGGGAGGCATAGGCACTATGGTCCGACGGAGCATTGGTTGGAAGGAGCATTGGTCTGAGGTGCTCTGGGGGTCGGGAGAGGGTTGGGGTTAGGTTTAGGTGTGCTGCCCCGGGGGAACTTGTGTCACAGCACAGTGGTTCTACCGTCTGCAGGTCATGGTCCCCAGCAAAAGTAGTAAACATACAGTAATATCACATTGATTTTAACCACTTTTTATCCATTTAGGGGAGAACGGGGTAAAGATGAGCCAGTACCTTTATCTAAGATTCTAGAAAACGGTGTGACCTTAAATCTATTAAGAAATTAATCCATCATTTACTCCTGGCTGTGAAGTTGGGAAGCGCATAATTTGTTTGTTTTTGGGTTTTTTTTGACAAATCGGGTAAAATGACTGTTATAACAAATACAATTTACCCAGGTCTAAAATGTAATATCATACATGCTGGTGATTTGCCAATGGATAAAACCATGTGAATAATTTAGCAAAGAGGGGCACGGTGGCACAGTTGGTAGTGCTGTCGCCTCACAGCTAGAAGGTCCTGGGTTCGATTCCCGCTCGGGGCGCTGTGGGTGCTGGCGGCGTGTTTCCTCCTCCACGTCATCAGTGCCCATACCCGAGGCGGTGTTGGCGAAAGGGCCTTTCTGTGTGGAGTTTGCATGTTCTCCCCGTGTCCCCTAGGGTAGGTACCCTCACAAAAACATGCAGTAATCCTGGTCTCTAAACTGCCTCCCCCTGGCCAGCCGGGGCGCCTGATGGGGAGGAATGGAACTGGTTGGAATAACGTGTTCCTTCCACGCGCTACGTCCAACCAGGGAAACTCCCCCCTGTCAGGTGTAAAGGAGCAACTTGGACACTCAGGCATGAAGGAAGCATGAGTTCAAGTCCGTTGCTCTCCCCAGGTTGGCGGAGGGTGTGTAGAGCCCAGGATCACATTAGATAATTGACACAGGGGTGAAAAATGGGTTACAAAATCGTGGGATAAAAATTATAAAAAAAAAAAAATAATAATTTAGCAAAGAAATTGTCTGAAGTAGTATTGCATTGTCTTTCTTTTTCTAAAATGGTGGCTGTGGGTAAAATGAACCAATGTTCAACCAAAGGTTCTGAATAACAAACTACTTTATTTAATTGGCTTTATATTGTTTAATTAATAAATAAACAAATAATTGATTTGCTAAAGGGACTTACCACTTGACTTGGACCAACGTACCCCTTCCTTGCCTGGGACAATTAGAGCCACATGACCACTCTTTTGTAATAAGTCATATTTTCATGGCCCTTGTCATAGATAAATGATAATTTCAATTGACAGAGAAGACATGCTGAAATAAGGGTAGATCTTTAGATTTCACTGCCATCTCATTTTGCCTTGCTTAGTTCCAGGACAAAAAGTGGCTCATCTTCATGCTATCCTATATGGAGCTCACATGTGTCACTTTATGCCACCCTGCGATCCTGTACATCTGCTAATAGGCCTACTTAAAATATTTGAAACATGTCTTAAACCATTCTGAACGGGCACCCATTTTGGTGTCAGCATCATGTTATGCTTTAGCTATTTAAAAATAGCAGATCTACAAGCTCATATCGCGCCACCGAGTGGCGCGATACGAGCTTGTAGGTCTGCTATTTTTGAAAAATCGAAGAGCGACTGACATTTCTAGAATCTGATCTCAGGTCAGAATGGGTTCATCAGACCCAGTGTTTGTCCGGCGGAATCCTCGTATGAATCTGATCTCAGGTCAGAATGGGTTAAAATGTTTGGAAACTCTTCTCCTCTGGGGATCCATGGCACCAAACATTTTCATACGGACGGCCTGTGGGTAAATACAGATCAATTTGGGGTCCTTGACAGACAAAGTTTGAGAACAACTACTGCTCACCCTGCACTTTGATAAACCAAAATCTAAGGCCATTAGCATGAGATTGTGATATCTGGACGCAGAGGAAAAATGGGGTCAGATGAGACACTTTCTTACGTGTTGCTGTGTATGTGTGTGTGTGTGTGTGTATACTACATGCATGTGTGTGCGCGCGTGCGAGAGGGTGATTTAGCACCCATCTGCCCAGCGCTGCATCATGCCAGCGCTGCAGTAATCCTCTGCTCTCATCCACAGGTGGACGTTGGGCTCACATACGGAGTATACACAGACCCAGCTTGTGGGAAGAAAATGCGCACATTGTTAACAGCTAGCGTGATGCTCCCCGAATAAAAATAAAAATAGAACATTTCTAGAATATCACTCGTTCGGCCAACAGCATTAACCACTTTAAACCTTATTATATAGCCTACAACGAAATGTAAAAAAGAAGAGAAATGTCACACATTTTCTAAAACTTTAAAGCTAGTGAAAAGTTCCAAGCTTGCAGCTTGTGAGCTTCATCCTGTAGATCCACCCACCCCCCCCACCCCCCCCTCCCTCAAAAAAAAAACATTTTCTTACAGTAATTACATGCCTATAAAAAAAGGCCATCCAGTGTGGCATATAGCATGACAAAGACATAGAGATTGGTATTATGACAGAGATTTATTTCCTTTTTTTTCTCTCCTTAAAATATCGTATAAAATGTGATAAATGTATTATCTGTGGTGCTTTGTAGGACTTTTTACAGGACAATAATACACGTTACAAGTTACATCAGCACACACAATCTCTCGGGTCAAAGGTCAAAGAGACAGCAGACACATTATATGTAGTATCCTATAGGACAGGAGAGGTTAAATAACGTCCCTATATATCAATATTATGACTCTAGTGTGCTCCTGCCCTCGATGTGCTCCTGAAGTATTTGACTCGGTCAATCATTCCTATAACAGCCACGTCAGACCCCTGGCCCCTTGTTTTGTTCGGGTCCGTGCAGTCATTTAGTGTGTGTTTATGTTTACTTTGGACACGCTCATTCATTAACCCATTCTGACCTGAGATCAGATTCATAACGAGGTTTCCACTGGACACACACTGGTCTGATCAACCCATTCTGACCTGAGATCAGATTCTGAAAATGTCAGTCGTTCTTCGATTTTTCAAAAATAGCAGACCTACAAGCTCGTATCGCGCCACTCGGTGGCGCGATATGAGCTTGTAGATCTGCTATTTTTTAATAGCTAAAGCATAACATGATGCTGACACCAAAATGGGTGCCAGAATGGGTTAATGTCGACAGCACTGCATGCGTTCGCTTTCACCGAACCAACGCATTCTCACTTGCCACATGACTGAATAGACAGCATTTACTTGGCTTTTAAAGAGAGTGTAGATGTTTTTGATCATCATAAATTTGCAGACAAAAATGTACAATGTAAAAGAGGGTGTAAGTGATATTTTTTTGGTTTCATCTTAATTTAACAAAACAAACACTATATTTGGATACAGTGTTTGTTTGATAGCAGGGGCATTCTTGTCCTTAGTAAACAAAAGGTGGAGAGAACCCATTTATCAACTTCCAGTGTTCCATATCATTTAGGCTCCATTTTTCTTTGCAGTTGCAATTTCACATATTTCTTTCCCGTATCCTGTATGCTCTGTCCTCATGGGATGAAATTGTATTTTCCGTTTGCTAAATAGCTGGAGAGACAGGGAGACCATGTTACAGAACAAACATTTATAGCAATGAGTATTAATACAGAGATATACAGAGAACTGCTGTATAAATTGCATAAAGTGTTTGTTCAGTACTAGGCCTATCAGGGTAGCCTGGCTAATACACCAGACTCAAATCACAAAATCCGCCGGCAGGCAATTTATTTTTGTGCCAACGGCTTATTCGGTCTGGCTTATTAGCCAGGCTACTATCAGGGTCCTCCACGACGCCCGTCTCTCCATGTCATTAGTATAAACAGAAATTATACTGTCAGGTTGGGATATACCACTTTTATCCAATCAGGAGAGGGAAATCATGCAGGATACAGGACAAACAAGTGGAATTGAAGGGAGGTATAGCAAAAATAAATTTGCAGACAAAATCCTGATGAATAGATGTTACTGAACAAACAAACACCATAGCAATGAATTTAATCAACGCTATCAGAATAATAAAGCTTTAACTTTTTAACACAAACATTTGTTTGTTGAAGTATTCATTTGCTCAAACCCCCAACACGTGCAGCTATAATCTGTATCGTGTCGTATCCTCCAGTGAGCCCAGTCTTAGGGATGTCCGGGGGAATCCACGATAGCCAGGTCCTTCAGGTCACTGAGTTTCCTGGAGAAGGAGCTCAGTCTGGTGCTGAAAGAGCCTCTCTTGTGGCCGCCGGCCTCGCCCGGGGGCCTCGCGCACGCACACAGGTCCTTGCACAGGCCCCCCAGCCGCCCCCGGAAGTGGTTCCCGATGAAGCAGTAGAGCACGGGGTTGATGGCCGAGTTGGAGAAGCCCAGGCACAGGGTGAGCGGGGTGAGGGTCCGGGTGGTCCAGTCCACCCAGCAGCCCTCCACCAGGCCCTGGTCCCTCAGCACGTCCAGCAGGGTGACGCAGTGGAAGGGGAACCAGCAGAGGAAGAAGGCCAGCACCACGGCCGCCACGGTCCACAGCACCCTCTCCAGGCCGCGGCCCTCCAGGGGCCGGCCGGAGCCGGGGCCGCTGCAGGAGGGGGTGGGCGGCCTCTCCTGAGGCGACTCCGGCGACTTACCGCCCGGGAGAGGAGCTCTGTCCGAGGGCCCCGGAGGCCCCCGGGGGCGGGGGCCGGCGCCCCCCAGCCCGGAGTCTCCCAGGAGGTGTCTGCCGATCACGCAGTAGCAGGAGGAGATGACCGCCAGGGGCAGCAGGAAGCCCAGCACCATCTTCATGAGCGCCAGGCCCAGGAACCAGCCCTGGTCGGGATACAGTATCACACAGGCCTCCACGCCCGACGCCGGGTGCGGGTGCGTGGCCCTCAGGGCCAGGGTGGGCGCCGAGCTGGCGCACGCCAGGGCCCACACCAGGACGCAGGTGAGCCGCGCGCGCTTGGGGTCCCGCGCGCTCTGCGAGCGCAGCGGGTGCACGATGGCCAGGTAGCGGTCCATGCTCATGCAGGTGATGAAGAAGATGGAGGCGTAGAGGTTGAGGCTGAGGATGCCGCCGCACACCTTGCAGGCCAGCCAGCCGAAGGGCCACTGGTAGCCCCGCGAGTAGTAGACGGCCCACAGCGGCAGCGAGAGCAGGAACAGCAGGTCCGACACGCACAGGTTGAGCATGAACGTGTTGGCCACCGTCCTCCGCGGAGCGCCGGAGCCGCCGCGCGCCAGCACGCACACGGCCAGCGCGTTGGCCACGGTGCCCAGCGCGCAGATGACGCCGTAGAGGGCGGGGATGAGGGCGGTGAGGGTGTCGAGCGGAAGGCCGTGCCAGCCCGGGCAGAGGAGGGGGGAGGGCGCGGGAGCCGCGGAGGCGTTGGCGTATAAGGCGGGGAGCTCCGCAGAGGAGGAGTACGGAGGCGAGGAGGAGGAGGAGGAGGAGTTCATGGCAGAGTGGTCGCTGGAGACGGCCGTCTTGATACGGACGTCAGATCATGGGACTTCACCGTCTCCCGTGCTCGCCTTTCCTGGAGAGAAACCGAATGGAAATCAAGCGATCCTTTTATGGATGCAATCGTGTAAAGCTTGGCCTCCCCAAACACACAGACATACATGCACATGATGCAACCCCCCTTACTGACACACACACACACACACACTCACACACACACACACACACACACACACACACACTACTACTACTACTACTATTTGCTTAAACTTTCCAATGTTTTGGTGTCTAGATAACAAACCGCAGTTAAGGTAAGTGAAGTCATATCCAGGATTAGACAACAGTGAATAATGCATGTGATCTGATCCAGTAATCTCCCACATAAAATGACTCAATTTACTTGAAAAAATAAAGAAATTAAGAAACTTTTTACACATACATGAATGAGGCCCGCCCACACTAAGCACACTAAAACAATATTTTTCTATAATAAATCTTGGTGTGGATAGTCCTTTACTGTGATTACTGATCGGAAACGGAACATTCTTTTTTGTGCGACGTCACGTTATATAACATAGATGCTCCATGGTTTCATGGATGATGACACAACCGTTAGATTAATCTCATATTCCAGCATTGTATAGGACATGTTGCTTCTGCCTGTGCCTTCTCAGTAATAAAAAATAGGCTGTTGACTTATATTATAATATCATATTTTCTACTGTATACTGTTATTTGCTTGTCTTTTGTGTGATGACTGATTAAATACTCCTATACTATACTGAAGTTTGAATGCAGGTATTCTGAATGTGTCCCTTAGTAAGTTGCAAGTATAACTCCCAATCTTGGCAGATCAAAATGCAAAACCAGCCATTGGAAAATGCTCTATTCTACCTTGAAGAGAAAGGTCCCAGTATAGGTCCCAGCTTGGAGAGAAACGTCCCAGTAGGTCCCAGCTTGGAGAGAAACGTCCCAGTAGGTCCCAGCTTGGAGAGAAACGTCCCAGTATAGGTCCCAGCTTGGAGAGAAACGTCCCAGTAAAGACCCCAGCGGCAGTGGAGCTTGTCACAGCGTCCTCGTGTCCATGTCCTGACAGTCTCTGCAGCTCTCCTCAGCTCCTCTGAACGCAGTCCGCATGGCTGGGCGTTTAGACCATATCCCCTCTGCGTGTGTGTGTGTGTGTGTGTGCGTGTGTGTGTGTGTGTGTGTGTGTGTGTGTGTAGAAGACATATGGGGTTGAGGTCTTATAGCCCCCCAGGGGGGATCTTAGTGGTTGCACAACAGGGAAGTAACTTTGGCACGTCATGATGCTCATCAGCAGGGGGGTCGGACTCGGACTGCACCTGGAGACATGCCAGAACCCCCCCCCACACACACACACACACACACCCCCCCCCCCCCTCTCTCTCTCTCTCTCTCCGCTCGACCTCTCTAGTATTCTTCCTTGTGATACACAAATGTGGTGCCTCACACACTACACACACACTACACACACACACACTTTATTCTCTTGCGGGGAAAAAAGAGCTAAATCAAGTCAAGATGTGTATAGCGAGTTTCATTGGCTGAAACGATACAGTAATAGCTCGGTCCCTGGTGACACACACACACACACACACACACACACATCTGTGTGATATTACAGACACGCTGGCTACATCATACCTGGTCGGTAAAGTGTGAAGCAAGCAGTCCGTCTGTCTGTCTGCCTGTCTGTCTGTCTGTCTGTCTTGAAGGAGGACTGGGCGTTCATGGTGCTCGGGGCCTCTGACCTGAAGAATGGAGACTATGTGTTAATTAACAGAGATGTCCACACACTGTTATTATGAGCGTGTCATATGGTCCCTGCCAGCGGTCAGATAAGCCATGGGAAATATTTACTCTGGCTGGAAACGGAAGCACTGGGGAGGAGGTGAGGGAGGAGATACAACAGAGAGTGGGAGAGGAGAAGAGGAGAGGGAGAGGAGTGGGAGAGGAGGAGAGGAGAGGAGTTGGAGAGGAGAGGAGGAGAGGAGAGGAGTTGGAGAGGAGGAGAGGAGAGGGAGAGGAGTGGGAGAGGAGGAGAGGAGAGGGAGAGGAGTGGGAGAGGAGGAGAGGAGAGGAGTGGGAGAGGAGGAGAGGAGAGGAGTGGGAGAGGAGGAGAGGAGAGGGAGAGGAGGAGAGGAGAGGGAGAGGAGGAGAGGAGAGGAGTGGGAGAGGAGAGGAGGAGAGGAGAGGAGTGGGAGAGGAGGAGAGGAGAGGAGAGGAGTGGGAGAGGCGAAGAGGAGAGGGAGAGGAGTGGGAGAGGAGGAGAGGAGAGGAGTGGGAGAGGAGGAGAGGAGAGGGAGAGGAGTGGGAGAGGAGGAGAGGAGAGGAGTGGGAGAGGAGGAGAGGAGAGGAGTGGGAGAGGAGTGGGAGAGGAGGAGAGGAGTGGGAGAGGAGGAGAGGAGAGGAGTGGGAGAGGAGGAGAGGAGAGGAGTGGGAGAGGAGGAGAGGAGAGGAGTGGGAGAGGAGAAGAGGAGAGGGAGAGGAGTGGGAGAGGAGGAGAGGAGAGGAGTGGGAGAGGAGGAGAGGAGTGGGAGAGGAGGAGAGGAGGAGTGGGAGAGGAGGAGAGGAGAGGAGTGGGAGAGGAGAAGAGGAGAGGGAGAGGAGTGGGAGAGGAGGAGAGGAGAGGAGTGGGAGAGGAGGAGAGGAGAGGAGTGGGAGAGGAGGAGAGGAGAGGAGTGGGAGAGGAGGAGAGGAGAGGAGTGGGAGAGGAGGAGAGGAGAGGAGTGGGAGAGGAGGAGAGGGAGAGGAGTGGGAGAGGAGGAGAGGAGAGGAGTGGGAGAGGAGGAGAGGAGAGGAGTGGGAGAGGAGGAGAGGAGAGGAGTGGGAGAGGAGGAGAGGAGAGGAGTGGGAGAGGAGGAGAGGAGAGGAGTGGGAGAGGAGGAGGAGAGAGGAGTGGGAGAGGAGGAGAGGAGAGGAGTGGGAGAGGAGGAGAGGAGAGGAGTGGGAGAGGAGGAGAGGAGAGGAGTGGGAGAGGAGGAGGAGAGAGCAGAGGAGAGAGGAGAGGTTTCCCTTCACTGTTTTTCTTTCATTTATTTGACGTTTGATGAAAGTTAATTAGGAATGTGTTCAAAGAAAGAACTGAGACTTACATCACACCTTTGATGAATTGTGTGTGTGTGCGCCACGCACTTTTGATACGTTCATGTGTGTGTGTGTGTGTGTGTGTGTGTGTGTGTGTGTGTGTGTGTGTGTGTATGTGTATGATAAATAATGCATGTGCATGACTTTCCCTCATAATTGCATATACATTTTGCAGCGCCTTCCAGAGCAGCGGTTGTTCCCATGGTGTGGTTGTACCATGGGGACGACGTACTGTACTGTGCACAGTACAGTACAGTACTCTGCCGGGACGCTTCTGCTGCCGCCGCTGCTTATATATAGCCGTGGGAAAGTTGATGGACATCCTCATGATGACTGCATACTGGACACAGAGCAGATCAACTGTACGCTCTGTGAAGGCCACATATCCACGTTATGAGGACTCTAAGATGTTTCCTGTTAGTAACACATTCTCACTCCCCCCTTCCCATGTGCATTCTCTCTCTCTCTCTCTCTCTCTCTCTCACACACACACACACACACACACACACACACACACACACACACACACACACACACACACACACACACACACACACACACTTCTAATTTGAACGTTGAGGGTGTGTTTTGCCACTTTAATATTCTTACGTAACAAAATGCATCTCGCTCCAGCAGCAGCAGCAGATTATATATTGGGAACATACTGTGTTTTTTATTGCAAACTTATATGCACACGTGTATGCACGTGTCGTGTTTCGCAAAACTAGGGGATATTTTGTTATAAATGTGTTCCAGCATTGGCATGCTGGGTATGCACAGTTGTTCTCACGCATCCCCCCCCCCCCCACGCGTGCACGCACGCACACACACACACACACACACACACACACACACACACACACACACACACACACACACACACACTTTCTCCTGACTATACGAGCATGGTCCATGACACAGCGGATGACCCAGAGCAGATATTTACGACCCACCATTAGGCCAAGCAAAACACGCTATGACAGGACACGCCGTAAGTCTGTCTTATAGCTAACTCATTCCTCCTTCACGGCACAACCACGTCTAACGCCTCGCTGACATTTATTCTCAACAAGTTAGACACCATGAAAACATGTTTACAAGTTACTGGAGGTTATAAAGTATTTTATTCTCACCAAAACGCTCTGTCTCTTTTCTCCCTCTCTCCATCTTTCTCTCGCACGCACGCACGCACACACACACACGCACGCACACAACGCACGCTCATTTAATGTCGTACTGTACAGCAGGTGAAAGCCACTGTTGTTTGCTCGCCGTCTGTCCTTTGTCCTCCGGTCACCACATGGCGAGATGATCCTAATGACTCCTGACTCTGCTCTCAGTTGACATTCAATATACTTTTGTGCAGGAACAGACGGAGTTGTGTTACACAAGTTCCACTTTCACTGCATTCACCATATGTGTTCTTCTTGCAAACTTGCCCTCACACTGCAGTCCTTCCCGAACAGTTAAACGTTCAAACAATTATGCCTACTTTTTTGTTTGTCCTATTTTGAGCAACGGGTGGCATGGTGTAGTCTGTTGTGTGCCATTTGTTGGGGGTTGTAGTATATAGTAGCTAATGTCAAAATAGTAGTCATTTAGGCATAATTATGCCTATGCTTCTTTTGACCCCAGCATAGTATTTAGTCGACCCTCAGTCTCAATGTGGTCCTCAGGGTTTTCCTCTAAGGGTGGTTATCCCATTTTGACCTGAGATCAGATTCTAAAAATGTCTTCTACATCCTACACAGTTTTCTGAAAAAGCTATGTTTCCGTGTCAGTCGTTCTTCGATTAAAAAAAAATAGCAGACCTACAAGCTCGTAGCGCACCACTCGGTGGCGCGCTATGAGCTTGTAGATCTGCTATTTTTCAATAGATAAATGTGTTAGGTACACATACAGAGAATGGCATCCTATAGCTTATATGGCACACATCTCTTGACCAGACGGTCAATGAAAGAGTGTGATAACAAGAATGAAGCATGCGACATTTGAATCCTGCGAAACCATTGGCCGATTAACTACAACTACTAACAACCACAAACCCTGTCAAGGAACCAGACCAATCAGCCTGTGGACGAAGAAATCCTCACAGCGATGCCGATGTGGGATTGGTCACACTCTTCACAAGCCGCCGGGCACCTAACATTACTATTACATACCCTCTCATGGAATCCACAAGGGTAAAGGAAAAGAGGCAGACCAAGAAACACCTGGTGGCGTGACCTGGAGGCAGATGTGATGAGGTCTACGGTCATATACATGATGCAGGGAACAGCTGGAGAAAATGGCCCAGGATGACCGGGATGCTCGTCTGGAGAGCCTTTGTTCATTCACGGACGACGCTGTGTGTGTACGTGTGTACGTGTGTGCGTGTGTGTGTGTGTGTGTGTGTGTGAGAGTGAGTGCAGTGAGTGAGTGTAACTATGTCCAAAATATGCCATGTTTTTCCTGTATATTGTTGCGGGAATGCAAGGAATAAATGACAGAAGGCGGATATATACATTTAACTCACGTTTAATTATTTATATTAACCCATTCTGACCGGGCACCCATTTTGGTGTCAGCATCATGTTATGCTTTAGCTATTGAAAAATAGCAGACCTACAAGCTCATATCGCGCCACCGAGTGGCGCGATACGAGCTTGTAGGTCTGCTATTTTTGAAAAATCGAAGAGCAACTGACATTTTTAGAATGGTTAATCAGACCAGTGTGGTGGGATGGCCGACTCCCAAAAAAAAATCCCGTCTGCAAGCCAGCGCATGAAGATATCAGAGAAGAATGGAGAAAAGCACGGGAGTTATACTCCTCCTCCACTGCACTCATCAATCTTCCCCAACCGACCCTTTATTAGTTAAAGTTTTCATTTTCAATCACTCCTCGGCATTAATCATTGTATTTGCTATTGCTTTAGTCTCTCTTTCTTTACCTCTCCCGTAGTTAAGATGGATTGTGGCGCGTGCTCACATGACACTGCAAACGAAAAGCATTATGGCAGCGGATCCGTGCCCTCTACCTAAAATGGAATATGGAGAGAAAGCAACATTTCACAGCGGGGCGATCAATGATGATTTTCAGAGCTAGTTGATTTAACTGCATCTATAGAGCAAACTCTCTAGTCTAGTCTTAATGATGCGAAGCCCGCAGAGCTATATTTCAGGCAGGCAACTCGTGAGCGCGCCTTTTCCTGATCAGGTGACTATATAGTCCCATGCACTCTTTACCTGATCAGAGCGCCTATTTAAACCTATCTGCCTACCTGCTTAGTAACCCAGGCTTGAAATCAGCAGCCTGAATTTTAAATAGTTAATGGGATGAATAAGTAAGTTCATTTTCAGTTGATTTAAAAGTGTTAGAAATAATCTAAGATGCTTTGAAATAACACACATTTTAAGTTATACAATTATCTAAAATGTCGCTCTGCAAGTCTGTTTAAAGTGTAAAACAAGCTATAGCCTATACATGAAAAGGAAAAGAACGTTGCAAAACAAACAAACCAGGGTGTCTAGCATATTTCAGCAAAAGATTAAAATTACCTGGCTCTGTGACTCCAGAGCATCCCGGTTGGCCAATCAGTGAGCCTTGTGAGAGTTAATGTCCAGCCTACCAGTGATTCTACTTCCTGTCAGTATTTAAGCAGGAAAACTTCCTTTTCCTGTTCAATTGAACACATGGTGGTTCTTCCTATGCTGTAGTAAACAAACACAGAGAGACAGTCCTTTGCAATCTGCTTGGTAAGGCCTGACTCACACCTTCACAACAGATTGATGTAAAGCTGATGCATGAGACTTATTGACTGATTCATTTTGTGTACATGTTACGTGTTGAAACACTGATTTTATTTAGTTTGTTTTGGGTTATAGTAATTGAAGGTACATTTTTTGTGCATCTCTCACCTGTTGCTAGCCAGGGAGAGATATAGCCCCTTTCGGGACCCTACGTAAAACTTTTTTGATATTTTGTTGAGTTTTACGTTGGGTCCCTGCTCACTACTGTATTTTCGTATGGAAATTCCTATTTGCGGAAGTGGAGATTCTCTCTAAAATAGGCCCCGCGGCATGTGACGCCATTATTTTCCTTGAGTTATTCTGAATTCGGTAACTTTAAGTAGCTATACATCCCGGTGCGAATATCTCCTGTGGCGCGGAAGCCGTTAAGTGTTTTTAATCTTTGTTTGACCGATTTGGTCGCTTTATTTCTTCTTGTTTGTTTACCGTTTATTGTACCGCCTCCCGGTGTGCGGTTGGCTTGTGAGGCTACGTCCCTGCCTCTGATCTGCTGTGTCATAGCTATAGCGCCACTAGCTAGCCAGATAGGCGGTACAATGAGGTGTCAATAAACAAGAAGAATCCAAGCTTCCAAATCGGGCAAACATATATTAAAAATACTTAACGGCTTCCGCGCCACAGGAGATATTCGCAAAGGTATGTATGTGTACTTATACTTTACATATTCAGAAAGCCTCATACTGAAGAATATCGTCAAAGAGCGCGGGGAGGCGTTTTAACATGTAAACATGAGCCAGTAAATGTTTTAATCAGGTGGCATGGACGACGTGGAACAGGACCCAATGCACTGGGTCGAACAAATGTCAGAAACTTCAGTAGCATTTGGGTTCTGCTTGGAGGGCTAGGAGAGATACTAAGCACGTTTGAGCCTTAAATACTTCCAAGTTACTGCACAAAACACCCTGTAAGCTATTGAATGTGCATGAGGTAAATTGCACAACCTTGTTTCATTTGTGATGATTAAAGGAGCATTTCATGTATATTTATTTTTGTGAAGAAAGAACAGTTCATTGAATAATTGAAACATTGTAAAAGAAAATAAGCGCTTTGAACATTTACATGTTTTTCAATGTATTTGACATACATGATTACAAGAAATGAAAAAAGATTACAAAACATGATTAAGTTTAATTAATGCAAGTTAAAAAGTGCTAATTTATGCTAATTCAGGGGAATTTAAAAACATGGTTTACACAGTGTGTGAATAACACACGCTATTGGATCTTGTCTGATCTACTATAGGTCAGGTTTTTTTTAAGATTGGGCGATTCAGATTCCATCTTCATCCCCTGGAGTGTCTCACATGGAGAAGAGGACAGCGCATCCCTTCCCATTCAGGAGGGAGCCCAGGTGCATGTGAGTCTCCAAACCCAACGATCCAACATCAACGATTCCCCAGATAGATTCCCAGTGCATGCTGGGTGGCGAGCTATAACGGATCCGAGTCTGGACGCTGATGGTGTTTTCCCCTCCCTCACGGACTGTGTGGTAGGACAAAGACTAGCCCCTCTCGGAACCCTCCATAAAGCTTTTCTGAAATTTGGATGTCGCTTTGTGTAGGGTCTCTGTCCATATCTATATTTTCGTATGGGAATTTTGGAACGCGGACATAAATATGCTCGCTAACATCGTATCTGCGGCGTTTGACGGCCTTTTTTGTTTGAGTTATTCTGAATTCGTGAACTATAAGTACCTATACATACCGCTGCGAATATCTCCTGTGGCGCGGAAGCCGTTAAGTATTTTTAATCTTTGTTTGACCGATTTGGTCGCTTTGATTCTTCTTGTTTATTGACATCCAATTGTACCGCCTCCCGATGTGCGGTTGGCTTGTGCCGGCTACGTCCCTGCCTCTGATCTGCTCTGTCATAGCTATAGCGCCACTAGCTAGCCAGATAGGCGGTACAATGAGGTGTCAATAAACAAGGAAGGAAAAGAAGAATCAAAGCGACCAAATCGGTCAAACAAAGATTAAAAATACTTAACGGCTTCCGCGCCACAGGAGATATTCGCAGCGGTATGTATAGGTACTTATACTTCACAGATTCAGAAGCCCTCACACGAAGAAAAAAAAGTCGTCAAAGAGCGCAGACAGGCGTTATCCACGGTGTTTATGTTTTATTTATGTCGCGTACCATGTGGCAGGGAACAGGACCCCATGGTCTGGGTCGTCAAAAATGTCAGAAACTTCAGTACCATTGGGTTCTGCTTGGAGGGCTAGACAAAGACCAAACACTATCGAAATCAAATTAATGGGCCCCAACGAGAACAAACCAAAAACTTTGGGAACTAAGGGTTTTATTTTTGCCGGCTTTTCTTTTTGTTTCTTATTTTTCATATTACTGCAGTTGTATTTTCATAATTATGTCCATATATTTGGCAATAATTTCAAGTGGCCACGTAACAAATTCAATTCATTGTTGTCTGTGTCATTATTGATATGCATCACTGGCTCTTAAACACTACGAGTTCTTCTGATACAAGTTCATAATTTAACTTTAATGTTACAGGGAATGAATAGGGACAGAGCCCTGACACCAATCTATGCTTCATATATCTATCTATATGCTCAATAAATATTATATTCTAAATGCACTCTAAGAGTTGTCTGACTGAATTGATTTAATCACTTAAACCCAACATAGTTGACCAGAGTCCTCCACGGCTCTATATCAAGTCCTCTCCTTTTCTCCCTCAACAACAAATCGCTTTGCCAAACATAGTCAATCTACAATCTACAATAAGGTTCCATTGGTTAACCTCACCCTAATCCTTCAGATCATTTGGATAATGGATATTATCTTATCATTTGTAATACATTCCCCCCCCCCCCCCCCATAGACCACTTTAATTTCCTGCAAGGTTTTGTTTTCTATTCTGTCCTACTTTAATTTGACGGACGTTTTTAATCAATGCTAGCCTACTTTGTGTCCTGCATCTCATGCACAGAATATTGCTCTGTGGGTGAACAGTGACAGGCTGACAGATTGCACCCACATGAGATGGGATGCATTGGTCCCGTTTCTATTTACAGAGGGGACCCCGGGCACCTATACAGACTAGTATGATCACATGACCCGATCTAAAGTCATGGGAAATGTGGATTTCAGGAAAACTGCACATGCACAAACGCAAGTGTGCGGTACACACGCAAGCGCACGCACACGCACGCGCACGCGCACACACACACACACACACACACACACACACACACACACACACACACACACACACACACACACACACACACACACACACAAACGCCCTTAAATTGCTTACATAACGTTTATGTTTATGGTTCTGCAGATAAGTGTGCTGTGAGCTTATTTGATGATGACTCTCGCCTGCAGGGCTGAACTCTGGGAAAGATATCCCAGCAGCCCCCTCTCTCTCCCCCTCCCCTGATGAACTCTGCTGGCCACAGTGGAAAATGCAGGTCACAGGGGGTCAGAGGTCAAAGTTCCAGGGTTTTTTGAGCCTCCGTTTCCTCTCTCTCCGCGGTTCTGGAGGGAGCTGGGAGAATGCGAGACAACTTGACACAGACCAGCGCCAAACAAACTCCAGATACTTAGCTTGAAGTCGTGCCGCAGGGACAGTGATTATGCCAAGGACAGTGGCACATAAATAACTTGTTTCCACATGCGCTTGTGGTAATTGCTGGCTGCACCACGTGATGCAGTCGTTCCCAAACTGTTTTGATGTCAAGGACCCCTGCATTGATTGTTATACGCCCATGGCCGCGGGAAGATATTTACAGTAGGAGGTGCTGAACGTTCAGCACGCGCCGCAAAATGCACGTTCCTCGTGCGTGCGCATTCTCGTGCATTTTCACACGAAAAGTGGCTTTTACTTTCCCTCTCCACACGCATGAACAAACTGACAGAGGCAATTTACCAGAATAAGGCTCCGATACTGTGATACAGCATATGTAACAGAAATCTGTTTTGATTAAAATTATTATTTTCCCCTCCTGTCCGAGGTTGGGCCTGTGCCTGGGGGGAGGGGGTGCTCCAGCCCCCCCAGCACCCCTACTTCCCTCAGCCGCCGCGAAGTACAGAATTCTACATAATAATAATAATAAACTTTATTTGTATAGCACTTTTCATACATAAATGCAGCTCAAAGTGCTTCACAGGGCAGGACACAAAATTAAAATACAATAAAACACAAGTAGTTAAAATGATAGAACAATAGCAGAGAACAAAACCGAATATAAGAACATAAAATAAATAAAAACACATAAAAAAATAAAAATAAAACTCAACTAAAAGCAAGGGTGAAGAGGTGAGTCTTGAGTTGAGATTTAAAAATGTCTACAGAGGGTGCGTGTCTGAGCTCGAATGGAAGTTTATTCCAGGCTGTTGGGCCATAGAAGCAAAAAGCTGCCTCACCATACTTTTTTGTGCACATTCTTTTAGGCACTTCAAGTAGGCCAGCATTGGAGGACCTGAGGGGCGGCTAGGGACATATCTAGGTAGGCAGTCACGGAGGTATGGAGGTGCGAGACCATTGAGAGCTTTATAGACAAGTAACAGAATTTTAAAGTAAATCCTAAAAACAACCGGAAGCCAATGCAGTGATGCCAAAACTGGAGTAATATGTTCTCTCATCTTAGTTCTAGTTAAGACTCTAGCTGCTGCATTTTGGACAAGTTGTAATCTGTCAGTCGTTTTCTTAGGGAGTCCTGAAAAGAGTGCATTGCAGTAGTCAAGCCGAGAAAAAACAAAGGCGTGGATTAGCGTTTTTGCATCGTCCAAGGACAAATAGGCTCTGATTCGTGCAATATTTCTAAGGTGAAAAAAGGCAATCTTGGTAACATGATTAATGTGTGAATTAAAATTCAATTCAGAATCAATAATAACCCCCAGGTTCTTTACTGTACTGTTACTTTCTACAGTCAGGTTGCCAAGTCTGCTAATTATTGATTATTTTTGCTCGCTAGAACCGATTATGAGAACTTCTGTCTTATCCTCATTTAGCTTGAGAAAGTTCTCACTCATCCAACATTTGATGCTAGACAGACAGGTCAACAGCGGGTCTAAAGCACAGGGATCATCTGGGGCCACAGAAAGATATAGTTGGGTATCATCAGCATAGAAATGAAAATTGACTCCGTGATTGGTAATGAGTTCACCCAATGGCAGAATGTACAAGGAGAACAGCAGAGGACCAAGAACCGAGCCTTGTGGGACACCAGAACTGATGTCGTGTTTGTCTGAGTCAAACTCGGCTAGATTGACAAAGTAACTTCTGTTTGAAAGGTAGGAGGAGAACCAGGACAGGGCCGAACCAGACAGGCCTATCCAGTGCTCCAGACGCTGTATTAAAATTGAATGATCAATCGTGTCAAATGCAGCCGTTAAATCTAGAAGTAAGAGAACGGATACATGTTTCTTGTCAGCAGACACCCTAAGATCATTCATTACTTTTACAAGTGCTGTTTCTGTGCTGTGACTTTTCCTGAAGCCAGATTGGAATTTGTTGTGCACATTATTGTTCTGTAGAAATACATCCAATTGATGAGAGATGCATTTTTCTAAAACCTTGCCCAGAAAGGGTAGATTTGAAATGGGTCGATAGTTACCCAAAACAGAGGGATTGACGAGCAGATGACGAGGGAACTCGTCAGCTGCAGAAGAGCTAAAAAAACGCTTTGTTATGGTATATTCAGTGATGTTTTTCTCTAGATCAGAGACAGTCATATTAAAACACAGCAAATAGTGGTCTGATAGCTCAGGCCTTTCAATAGTCCTTTCCACAGTGATGTTCATCCCTCTAGAAATCACCAGGTCCAGAGTGTGCCCATGTTTATGTGTAGGCCCAACAACATGTTGGATAAACTCAAAGGAGTGCAATAACTCTAAGAAACCCATAGCCACAGCATCTGTAGCATCATCCAGGTGCAGATTAAGATCACCTGAGATAAGAGTTCTGTCATAGTTAGTGGAGCAGATAGATAAAAGTTCTGATATTTCTGTTAGAAATATTGCTTTACTGCATTTTGGCGGGCGATAAATGCTAATCATTGGCATAGAGGATTTACCAAGTAATATAGTGGCCTGGTATTCAAAGGATGTAAAGCTACCCAGGGTCAGAGCCTTGAATTTTAATGCGTCTGAAAAATGTATTGCCAGTCCACCTCCTTTCTTAGCCTCGCGAACAGAGTGAATGAAACTGTAGTTTGCGGGACAGGCTGGCGCTAGGAGAAAAGCTCCATCCGAGCCAAGCCATGTCTCTGTTAGAAAGATTATATCTAGCTTCTCTTTACAGATTATATCATTTACAGAGGAGGACTTATTTGTTAGTGATCTGATGTTAAACAAGGCGAGGTTAAGCTTGTTATCACATTTAGTGGGAGGAGTCTTGGGTACAGGGAATATGAATGAGATTTGAGATACATAGGTGCGGGGACATAGAAACCTATCGGGTGGAAACTAATCGAATGTCAAAAACTGTTATTTTGGCCTGGGATAGCGGCTTAGCGGTCCGTGTATGTCGTGTTTCATGCATGATTTTGGACGATTTGAGAAAAACATGAAAATCACGAAAAAAGGGCATACTATAGTTTCGGACCGCATTCACGGAAAAGGGGCATATAGGCCTATTAAAACCTCTTGAGCCCCAATCCCCCGCCGGCGGGGGCAGAGGCTGTCCACCTCATGAACAGCTCTCAGTGGGTAAATGGGGCTGGTCAAGGTCTTAGGTTCCAACTCCGATATTTTTGATTTTCCCTCCCGGACCCCCCTGGGGTTTAAGAGGTTTTAAATAATAATAATAATTCAACTTTATTTGTATAGCTTTCATGACATGAAATGCAGCTCAAAGTGCTTTGAAGACAATGGAGGGAAAAAAAAAAAAGTAAAGCAAGGCATAAAACATTAAATTATATTATTATATATTATATATTCAGTGATTTCACTCAAAATACCGTAGGTTTCGTTTTTGGCTGTGGGACCCAGCCTTTCGTCCAATCAGGATAGAGAGTCAAAAACGAAACCTAAGGTTTTTTGACCCCCAGGGGTTAACTGGGGACAGGGAGGAACTCCTTATATGGCCAGCACACTCTATAGTAGAGAGGACTATCACAACAAAACAAAAAAATAAGTGATATTTGAATTAAGTGAAATCACTGAATATACCTTTAACAAAACTAGAACTGCACTCTGTCGAGTGCATACTTACTTGTTGCACACTAGTAGGCCATAAATGGCCAACTAGTGCGCAAGCAGAGCGCGCAAGTACTTTCGACCGCTGTAAACTGTCAAATCTCAGTATTTCTGTGAAGGAACGTTTGAAATGTCTAATTATTAGGTGTAACTATTTGCTACCTATACCTACTTTATGCATATAAACACCTAGTATTATTAAGTATGGTTCAAGTTTCTATATAAGACATTTTAAGTTAAGTTTTATCGATTTAGATATATTCTGGATCCCTTTTTAGTTTTTTAAAGAAAAATAAATCATATAAAATAAATCAATAAAAAGGTATATAAACTGAATTAAAATATGTTATACAGTATAATTATTCTATTATTTATTCTAAATTGTCAATTGTTTTAAATGTATTTCATCTTGGAATATAGTGATATTAATACTAAATCATGATCAGAGTAATAGATGTCTCTAACTTCAATTTCTGTAATAATACTTTCACATTTGTTAAAATATACATGATCTAAAAACCGTCCCAGCCAACCCGCCACTTTTGATGCGTATGCAAATAAAATAGCAAATTGTGCCTGATTTGCTGGGACCATGGTAGTGTACATGGTGTGTATATGTATGACTAGCTCTCAATGATGACGTAAGACATATGGTCATGTATGTAATCTGGTCCCAGCAAATCAGGCACAGATATATTACATACATGTCTTACGTCATGATTGAGAGCAGTTATACATATACTATATATATGTAGTTGTAAGTTGATTAGCGGTATACTGTGGTTACTTTTCGCCAAAAACCGTGCCAGCCAACCCGCCACTTAATGCGTATGCAAATAAAACAGCAGATTTGTGCCTGGTTTGCTGGGACCAGATTACATAAATGACCATATTTCTTACGTCATCATTGAGAGCTAGTCATACATATACACACCATGTACTCTGGTCCCAGCAAATCAGGCACAATTTGCTATTTTATTTTACTGATTATGTATATATTATACGTATGACTATAGCTCTAAATGATGATGTAAGACATATGGTCATTTATGTAATCTGGTCCCAGCAAACCAGGCACAAATTTGCTGTTTTATTTGCATAAAGTGGCGGGTTGGCTGGCACGGTGCACACGGACCGAGCGAAATTATTACTTGCGCGCTCTGCTTGCGCAAGTAAATAGCTGTAATGCAATACAGTGAGGACATGAATAACAATGAATTTAAAAGATCAACTATAAAAGCAAGAGTGTAGTTCAGGTAGTTCAGGTCTTGAGCTGTGCTACAGAGGCTGCCTGTCGAAGGTATAGCGGGAGTCTGTTCCATGGCGTCGGCCTGTAGAAGCTGAAAGCTGCTTCACCGTGTTTTTAGTTGCCATTTTTTAGGCACATGCGAGCAGGCCAGCAGTGGAAGACCTTAGGGGGCGGTTTGGGGCATAGGCACGGAAATCACGAAAAAAGGGCATAGTCAATGGTTTCGGACTATACTATAATATGCCGTTTTTCATGATTTAGCATTTTTTTTAATCCTCCAAAATCATGAGTGACACTGAGGGGCCACTGGGGAGGCACTGGGGAGGCACGAGCCAGGTCTTTGCGTTAGGTCCCAGGTGCTGTATCATTTCTGCCAGTATGTCATCAATCCCTAGGTTTCAACTTTCCCATTGCAGTTTGGTTGGTTCCCAATGGGAACCGGTTCAGTTCTTTTAGTCCATGAGCCAGAGCTCCAAAATTGGTGGGCAAACTATACCCTATATTAATTTTTATAGGATCAATACAAGTAAATTAATACACAATAACCCTTCCACAGTAGTAGCTTTTTCATATTTTTGATTATTTTGCATATTTTCCTACATAATGCCTCATTTGCATATTAAAAAATGTAAAATTTGTAATACAATAAGTCATTGTCTTCTTGTAAGTACTCAATTGGGGAAGTTTAATGGTGATAACAATGGTATAGGTATGGTTTTGCCCACTCAATTCATAATTAACGTTTCAATTTTGGAGCTCTGGCTCATGGACTAAAAACCAAAAAGAACTGAACCGGTTCCCACTGGGAACCAACCGGTGGAAAAGGGGCCTGAGAGTGTGGCCGACGGGCACGTACAGGTCTAGTGTAACCAAATGGACCATTTGGTCCATGTCTGTAAGTCTGAGAGTGTACAACACAAAAACTAAGGCACTGGTGTCGTACTTCTGGTTTACCGGAACGGGGTTCAACTCCCTGCAGTGCCCTGCTCAATGTGTTTTTTTACATGGTTCATTGGTCCATGGTCTCAGAGATCATTGAGCGGCACGCTTATTATTCAGCATGTATAAGCTGAATATATATCCACAGTAAGCTGAATAATAAAAAGTGTGAATGGAGATTCTAGGTGAAAGTGATTTTTGACGTGCCAATGTCTGCCATTGAGCCACATTGTAAATTTGAAAGAACCATATTTCTAATATGAGACATTTCAAAGATTCCTTTTCAGGCAAACATGTCCACCGTAGGATGAACCTAAGTAGGCTAGAATGGAGTTGCTAGGTGTAAGAATGTAGGCTTCTATGTTGTTAGCAAAACATCATCATGGGTGTTGCGGAGGATGAGAAACAGTTTCTCATCCTCCGCAACACCCATTCTCATACACCGCTATACTTTTAAGTATGTTGCGGTAGAGAATGTCATCATTTTGGACCATGGGCTATAGCCCATATCGTACGGCATACTACAGCACGCCGTTTTTCATCATTTTTGAGGATTTGAAAAAAATGAAAAAATGAAAAAAACGATGGGTTATAGCCCATCGTTTTTTGAATTGAATTTATCCTCGTTTTTCATAATTTTGTATGTAGGACTATTAGCATGCCAAAGTTTGTGCTATTGCCATAGAGAATGCGTTTAAGTTAAATAACTCAGAAACTATAATACATTTCAAAGTAAAAAAATTCCAGCATGTAAGCTGAATAATAAAAAGTGTGAATGGAGTTTCTAGGTGAAAGTGATTTTTGACGTGCCAATGTCTGCCATTGAGCCCCATTGTAAATTTGAAAGCACTATATTTCTAAAACTATGAAACATTTCAAATATTCCTTTTCAGGCAAACATGTCCACCGTAAGATGAACCTAAGTAGGCTAGAATGGGGTTGCTAGGTGTAAGTATGTAGGACTAGTAGCATGCCAAAGTTTGTGCTATTGCCATAGAGAATGCATTGGCCGTTTAAGTTAAATAACTCAAAAACTACAAAACATAAAAATAAAAAAAAGTTCCAGCATGTGTCTCCACAGTAAGCTGAACAATAAAAAGTGTGAATGGAGTTTCTAGGTGAAAGTGACTTTTGACGTGCCTATAGAGCTGCCATTGAGCCCTATGTTAAATGTCTCAAATTTGAAAGCACTATATTTCTAAAACTATGAAACATTTCAAAGATTCCTTTTCAGGCAAACATGTCCACCGTAAGATGAACCTAAGTAGGCTAGAATGGGGTTGCTAGGTGTAAGTATGTAGGACTAGTAGCATGCCAAAGTTTGTGCTATTGCCATAGAGAATGCATTGGCCGTTTAAGTTAAATAACTCAAAAACTACAAAACATAAAAATAAAAAAAAGTTCCAGCATGTGTCTCCACAGTAAGCTGAATAATAAAAAGTGTGAATGGAGTTTCTAGGTGAAAGTGACTTTTGACGTGCCTATAGAGCTGCCATTGAGCCCTATGTTAAATGTCTCAAATTTGAAAGCACTATATTTCTAAAACTATGAAACATTTCAAAGATTCCTTTTCAGGCAAACATGTCCACCGTAAGATGAACCTAAGTAGGCTAGAATGGGGTTGCTAGGTGTAAGTATGTAGGACTAGTAGCATGCCAAAGTTTGTGCTATTGCCATAGAGAATGCATTGGCCGTTTAAGTTAAATAACTCAAAAACTACAAAACATAAAAATAAAAAAAAGTTCCAGCATGTGTCTCCACAGTAAGCTGAATAATAAAAAGTGTGAATGGAGTTTCTAGGTGAAAGTGACTTTTGACGTGCCTATAGAGCTGCCATTGAGCCCTATGTTAAATGTCTCAAATTTGAAAGCACTATATTTCTAAAACTATGAAACATTTCAAAGATTCCTTTTCAGGCAAACATGTCCACCGTAAGATGAACCTAAGTAGGCTAGAATGGGGTTGCTAGGTGTAAGTATGTAGGACTAGTAGCATGCCAAAGTTTGTGCTATTGCCATAGAGAATGCATTGGCCGTTTAAGTTAAATAACTCAAAAACTACAAAACATAAAAATAAAAAAAGTTCCAGCATGTGTCTCCACAGTAAGCTGAATAATAAAAAGTGTGAATGGAGTTTCTAGGTGAAAGTGACTTTTGACGTGCCTATAGAGCTGCCATTGAGCCCTATGTTAAATGTCTCAAATTTGAAAGCACTATATTTCTAAAACTATGAAACATTTCAAAGATTCCTTTTCAGGCAAACATGTCCACCGTAAGATGAACCTAAGTAGGCTAGAATGGGGTTGCTAGGTGTAAGTATGTAGGACTAGTAGCATGCCAAAGTTTGTGCTATTGCCATAGAGAATGCATTGGCCGTTTAAGTTAAATAACTCAAAAACTACAAAACATAAAAATAAAAAAAAGTTCCAGCATGTGTCTCCACAGTAAGCTGAATAATAAAAAGTGTGAATGGAGTTTCTAGGTGAAAGTGACTTTTGACGTGCCCATAGAGCTGCCATTGAGCCCTATGTTAAATGTCTCAAATTTGAAAGCACTATATTTCTAAAACTATGAAACATTTCAAAGATTCCTTTTCAGGCAAACATGTCCACCGTAAGATGAACCTAAGTAGGCTAGAATGGGGTTGCTAGGTGTAAGTATGTAGGACTAGTAGCATGCCAAAGTTTGTGCTATTGCCATAGAGAATGCATTGGCCGTTTAAGTTAAATAACTCAAAAACTACAAAACATAAAAATAAAAAAAAGTTCCAGCATGTGTCTCCACAGTAAGCTGAATAATAAAAAGTGTGAATGGAGTTTCTAGGTGAAAGTGACTTTTGACGTGCCCATAGAGCTGCCATTGAGCCCTATGTTAAATGTCTCAAATTTGAAAGCACTATATTTCTAAAACTATGAAACATTTCAAAGATTCCTTTTCAGGCAAACATGTCCACCGTAAGATGAACCTAAGTAGGCTAGAATGGGGTTGCTAGGTGTAAGTATGTAGGACTAGTAGCATGCCAAAGTTTGTGCTATTGCCATAGAGAATGCATTGGCCGTTTAAGTTAAATAACTCAAAAACTACAAAACATAAAAATAAAAAAAAGTTCCAGCATGTGTCTCCACAGTAAGCTGAATAATAAAAAGTGTGAATGGAGTTTCTAGGTGAAAGTGACTTTTGACGTGCCTATAGAGCTGCCATTGAGCCCTAGGTTAAATGTCTCAAATTTGAAAGCACTATATTTCTAAAACTATGAAACATTTCAAAGATTCCTTTTCAGGCAAACATGTCCACCGTAAGATGAACCTAAGTAGGCTAGAATGGGGTTGCTAGGTGTAAGTATGTAGGACTAGTAGCATGCCAAAGTTTGTGCTATTGCCATAGAGAATGCATTGGCCGTTTAAGTTAAATAACTCAAAAACTACAAAACATAAAAATAAAAAAAAGTTCCAGCATGTGTCTCCACAGTAAGCTGAATAATAAAAAGTGTGAATGGAGTTTCTAGGTGAAAGTGACTTTTGACGTGCCTATAGAGCTGCCATTGAGCCCTATGTTAAATGTCTCAAATTTGAAAGCACTATATTTCTAAAACTATGAAACATTTCAAAGATTCCTTTTCAGGCAAACATGTCCACCGTAAGATGAACCTAAGTAGGCTAGAATGGGGTTGCTAGGTGTAAGTATGTAGGACTAGTAGCATGCCAAAGTTTGTGCTATTGCCATAGAGAATGCATTGGCCGTTTAAGTTAAATAACTCAAAAACTACAAAACATAAAAATAAAAAAAGTTCCAGCATGTGTCTCCACAGTAAGCTGAATAATAAAAAGTGTGAATGGAGTTTCTAGGTGAAAGTGACTTTTGACGTGCCTATAGAGCTGCCATTGAGCCCTATGTTAAATGTCTCAAATTTGAAAGCACTATATTTCTAAAACTATGAAACATTTCAAAGATTCCTTTTCAGGCAAACATGTCCACCGTAAGATGAACCTAAGTAGGCTAGAATGGGGTTGCTAGGTGTAAGTATGTAGGACTAGTAGCATGCCAAAGTTTGTGCTATTGCCATAGAGAATGCATTGGCCGTTTAAGTTAAATAACTCAAAAACTACAAAACATAAAAATAAAAAAAAGTTCCAGCATGTGTCTCCACAGTAAGCTGAATAATAAAAAGTGTGAATGGAGTTTCTAGGTGAAAGTGACTTTTGACGTGCCCATAGAGCTGCCATTGAGCCCTATGTTAAATGTCTCAAATTTGAAAGCACTATATTTCTAAAACTATGAAACATTTCAAAGATTCCTTTTCAGGCAAACATGTCCACCGTAAGATGAACCTAAGTAGGCTAGAATGGGGTTGCTAGGTGTAAGTATGTAGGACTAGTAGCATGCCAAAGTTTGTGCTATTGCCATAGAGAATGCATTGGCCGTTTAAGTTAAATAACTCAAAAACTACAAAACATAAAAATAAAAAAAAGTTCCAGCATGTGTCTCCACAGTAAGCTGAATAATAAAAAGTGTGAATGGAGTTTCTAGGTGAAAGTGACTTTTGACGTGCCCATAGAGCTGCCATTGAGCCCTATGTTAAATGTCTCAAATTTGAAAGCACTATATTTCTAAAACTATGAAACATTTCAAAGATTCCTTTTCAGGCAAACATGTCCACCGTAAGATGAACCTAAGTAGGCTAGAATGGGGTTGCTAGGTGTAAGTATGTAGGACTAGTAGCATGCCAAAGTTTGTGCTATTGCCATAGAGAATGCATTGGCCGTTTAAGTTAAATAACTCAAAAACTACAAAACATAAAAATAAAAAAAAGTTCCAGCATGTGTCTCCACAGTAAGCTGAATAATAAAAAGTGTGAATGGAGTTTCTAGGTGAAAGTGACTTTTGACGTGCCTATAGAGCTGCCATTGAGCCCTAGGTTAAATGTCTCAAATTTGAAAGCACTATATTTCTAAAACTATGAAACATTTCAAAGATTCCTTTTCAGGCAAACATGTCCACCGTAAGATGAACCTAAGTAGGCTAGAATGGGGTTGCTAGGTGTAAGTATGTAGGACTAGTAGCATGCCAAAGTTTGTGCTATTGCCATAGAGAATGCATTGGCCGTTTAAGTTAAATAACTCAAAAACTACAAAACATAAAAATAAAAAAAAGTTCCAGCATGTGTCTCCACAGTAAGCTGAATAATAAAAAGTGTGAATGGAGTTTCTAGGTGAAAGTGACTTTTGACGTGCCTATAGAGCTGCCATTGAGCCCTATGTTAAATGTCTCAAATTTGAAAGCACTATATTTCTAAAACTATGAAACATTTCAAAGATTCCTTTTCAGGCAAACATGTCCACCGTAAGATGAACCTAAGTAGGCTAGAATGGGGTTGCTAGGTGTAAGTATGTAGGACTAGTAGCATGCCAAAGTTTGTGCTATTGCCATAGAGAATGCATTGGCCGTTTAAGTTAAATAACTCAAAAACTACAAAACATAAAAATAAAAAAAAGTTCCAGCATGTGTCTCCACAGTAAGCTGAATAATAAAAAGTGTGAATGGAGTTTCTAGGTGAAAGTGACTTTTGACGTGCCTATAGAGCTGCCATTGAGCCCTATGTTAAATGTCTCAAATTTGAAAGCACTATATTTCTAAAACTATGAAACATTTCAAAGATTCCTTTTCAGGCAAACATGTCCACCGTAAGATGAACCTAAGTAGGCTAGAATGGGGTTGCTAGGTGTAAGTATGTAGGACTAGTAGCATGCCAAAGTTTGTGCTATTGCCATAGAGAATGCATTGGCCGTTTAAGTTAAATAACTCAAAAACTACAAAACATAAAAATAAAAAAAAGTTCCAGCATGTGTCTCCACAGTAAGCTGAATAATAAAAAGTGTGAATGGAGTTTCTAGGTGAAAGTGACTTTTGACGTGCCCATAGAGCTGCCATTGAGCCCTATGTTAAATGTCTCAAATTTGAAAGCACTATATTTCTAAAACTATGAAACATTTCAAAGATTCCTTTTCAGGCAAACATGTCCACCGTAAGATGAACCTAAGTAGGCTAGAATGGGGTTGCTAGGTGTAAGTATGTAGGACTAGTAGCATGCCAAAGTTTGTGCTATTGCCATAGAGAATGCATTGGCCGTTTAAGTTAAATAACTCAAAAACTACAAAACATAAAAATAAAAAAAAGTTCCAGCATGTGTCTCCACAGTAAGCTGAATAATAAAAAGTGTGAATGGAGTTTCTAGGTGAAAGTGACTTTTGACGTGCCTATAGAGCTGCCATTGAGCCCTATGTTAAATGTCTCAAATTTGAAAGCACTATATTTCTAAAACTATGAAACATTTCAAAGATTCCTTTTCAGGCAAACATGTCCACCGTAAGATGAACCTAAGTAGGCTAGAATGGGGTTGCTAGGTGTAAGTATGTAGGACTAGTAGCATGCCAAAGTTTGTGCTATTGCCATAGAGAATGCATTGGCCGTTTAAGTTAAATAACTCAAAAACTACAAAACATAAAAATAAAAAAAAGTTCCAGCATGTGTCTCCACAGTAAGCTGAATAATAAAAAGTGTGAATGGAGTTTCTAGGTGAAAGTGACTTTTGACGTGCCTATAGAGCTGCCATTGAGCCCTATGTTAAATGTCTCAAATTTGAAAGCACTATATTTCTAAAACTATGAAACATTTCAAAGATTCCTTTTCAGGCAAACATGTCCACCGTAAGATGAACCTAAGTAGGCTAGAATGGGGTTGCTAGGTGTAAGTATGTAGGACTAGTAGCATGCCAAAGTTTGTGCTATTGCCATAGAGAATGCATTGGCCGTTTAAGTTAAATAACTCAAAAACTACAAAACATAAAAATAAAAAAAAGTTCCAGCATGTGTCTCCACAGTAAGCTGAATAATAAAAAGTGTGAATGGAGTTTCTAGGTGAAAGTGACTTTTGACGTGCCTATAGAGCTGCCATTGAGCCCTATGTTAAATGTCTCAAATTTGAAAGCACTATATTTCTAAAACTATGAAACATTTCAAAGATTCCTTTTCAGGCAAACATGTCCACCGTAAGATGAACCTAAGTAGGCTAGAATGGGGTTGCTAGGTGTAAGTATGTAGGACTAGTAGCATGCCAAAGTTTGTGCTATTGCCATAGAGAATGCATTGGCCGTTTAAGTTAAATAACTCAAAAACTACAAAACATAAAAATAAAAAAAAGTTCCAGCATGTGTCTCCACAGTAAGCTGAATAATAAAAAGTGTGAATGGAGTTTCTAGGTGAAAGTGACTTTTGACGTGCCTATAGAGCTGCCATTGAGCCCTATGTTAAATGTCTCACATTTGAAAGCACTATATTTCTAAAACTATGAAACATTTCAAAGATTCCTTTTCAGGCAAACATGTCCACCGTAAGATGAACCTAAGTAGGCTAGAATGGGGTTGCTAGGTGTAAGTATGTAGGACTAGTAGCATGCCAAAGTTTTTGCTATTGCCATAGAGAATGCATTGGCCGTTTAAGTTAAATAACTCAAAAACTACAAAACATAAAAATAAAAAAAAGTTCCAGCATGTGTCTCCACAGTAAGCTGAATAATAAAAAGTGTGAATGGAGTTTCTAGGTGAAAGTGACTTTTGACGTGCCTATAGAGCTGCCATTGAGCCCTATGTTAAATGTCTCAAATTTGAAAGCACTATATTTCTAAAACTATGAAACATTTCAAAGATTCCTTTTCAGGCAAACATGTCCACCGTAAGATGAACCTAAGTAGGCTAGAATGGGGTTGCTAGGTGTAAGTATGTAGGACTAGTAGCATGCCAAAGTTTGTGCTATTGCCATAGAGAATGCATTGGCCGTTTAAGTTAAATAACTCAAAAACTACAAAACATAAAAATAAAAAAAAGTTCCAGCATGTGTCTCCACAGTAAGCTGAATAATATAAAGTGTGAATGGAGTTTCTAGGTGAAAGTGACTTTTGACGTGCCTATAGAGCTGCCATTGAGCCCTATGTTAAATGTCTCAAATTTGAAAGCACTATATTTCTAAAACTATGAAACATTTCAAAGATTCCTTTTCAGGCAAACATGTCCACCGTAAGATGAACCTAAGTAGGCTAGAATGGGGTTGCTAGGTGTAAGTATGTAGGACTAGTAGCATGCCAAAGTTTGTGCTATTGCCATAGAGAATGCATTGGCCGTTTAAGTTAAATAACTCAAAAACTACAAAACATAAAAATAAAAAAAAGTTCCAGCATGTGTCTCCACAGTAAGCTGAATAATAAAAAGTGTGAATGGAGTTTCTAGGTGAAAGTGACTTTTGACGTGCCTATAGAGCTGCCATTGAGCCCTATGTTAAATGTCTCAAATTTGAAAGCACTATATTTCTAAAACTATGAAACATTTCAAAGATTCCTTTTCAGGCAAACATGTCCACCGTAAGATGAACCTAAGTAGGCTAGAATGGGGTTGCTAGGTGTAAGTATGTAGGACTAGTAGCATGCCAAAGTTTGTGCTATTGCCATAGAGAATGCATTGGCCGTTTAAGTTAAATAACTCAAAAACTACAAAACATAAAAATAAAAAAAAGTTCCAGCATGTGTCTCCACAGTAAGCTGAATAATAAAAAGTGTGAATGGAGTTTCTAGGTGAAAGTGACTTTTGACGTGCCTATAGAGCTGCCATTGAGCCCTATGTTAAATGTCTCAAATTTGAAAGCACTATATTTCTAAAACTATGAAACATTTCAAAGATTCCTTTTCAGGCAAACATGTCCACCGTAAGATGAACCTAAGTAGGCTAGAATGGGGTTGCTAGGTGTAAGTATGTAGGACTAGTAGCATGCCAAAGTTTGTGCTATTGCCATAGAGAATGCATTGGCCGTTTAAGTTAAATAACTCAAAAACTACAAAACATAAAAATAAAAAAAAGTTCCAGCATGTGTCTCCACAGTAAGCTGAATAAATAAAAAGTGTGAATGGAGTTTCTAGTTGAAAGTGACTTTTGACGTGCCTATAGAGCTGCCATTGAGCCCTATGTTAAATGTCTCAAATTTGAAAGCACTATATTTCTAAAACTATGAAACATTTCAAAGATTCCTTTTCAGGCAAACATGTCCACCGTAAGATGAACCTAAGTAGGCTAGAATGGGGTTGCTAGGTGTAAGTATGTAGGACTAGTAGCATGCCAAAGTTTGTGCTATTGCCATAGAGAATGCATTGGCCGTTTAAGTTAAATAACTCAAAAACTACAAAACATAAAAATAAAAAAAAGTTCCAGCATGTGTCTCCACAGTAAGCTGAATAATAAAAAGTGTGAATGGAGTTTCTAGGTGAAAGTGACTTTTGACGTGCCTATAGAGCTGCCAATGAGCCCTATGTTAAATGTCTCAAATTTGAAAGCACTATATTTCTAAAACTATGAAACATTTCAAAGATTCCTTTTCAGGCAAACATGTCCACCGTAAGATGAACCTAAGTAGGCTAGAATGGGGTTGCTAGGTGTAAGTATGTAGGACTAGTAGCATGCCAAAGTTTGTGCTATTGCCATAGAGAATGCATTGGCCGTTTAAGTTAAATAACTCAAAAACTACAAAACATAAAAATAAAAAAAAGTTCCACAGTAAGCTGAATAATAAAAAGTGTGAATGGAGTTTCTAGGTGAAAGTGACTTTTGACGTGCCTATAGAGCTGCCATTGAGCCCTATGTTAAATGTCTCAAATTTGAAAGCACTATATTTCTAAAACTATGAAACATTTCAAAGATTCCTTTTCAGGCAAACATGTCCACCGTAAGATGAACCTAAGTAGGCTAGAATGGGGTTGCTAGGTGTAAGTATGTAGGACTAGTAGCATGCCAAAGTTTGTGCTATTGCCATAGAGAATGCATTGGCCGTTTAAGTTAAATAACTCAAAAACTACAAAACATAAAAATAAAAAAAAGTTCCAGCATGTGTCTCCACAGTAAGCTGAATAATAAAAAGTGTGAATGGAGTTTCTAGGTGAAAGTGACTTTTGACGTGCCTATAGAGCTGCCAATGAGCCCTATGTTAAATGTCTCAAATTTGAAAGCACTATATTTCTAAAACTATGAAACATTTCAAAGATTCCTTTTCAGGCAAACATGTCCACCGTAAGATGAACCTAAGTAGGCTAGAATGGGGTTGCTAGGTGTAAGTATGTAGGACTAGTAGCATGCCAAAGTTTGTGCTATTGCCATAGAGAATGCATTGGCCGTTTAAGTTAAATAACTCAAAAACTACAAAACATAAAAATAAAAAAAAGTTCCAGCATGTGTCTCCACAGTAAGCTGAATAATAAAAAGTGTGAATGGAGTTTCTAGGTGAAAGTGACTTTTGACGTGCCTATAGAGCTGCCATTGAGCCCTATGTTAAATGTCTCAAATTTGAAAGCACTATATTTCTAAAACTATGAAACATTTCAAAGATTCCTTTTCAGGCAAACATGTCCACCGTAAGATGAACCTAAGTAGGCTAGAATGGGGTTGCTAGGTGTAAGTATGTAGGACTAGTAGCATGCCAAAGTTTTTGCTATTGCCATAGAGAATGCATTGGCCGTTTAAGTTAAATAACTCAAAAACTACAAAACATAAAAATAAAAAAAAGTTCCAGCATGTGTCTCCACAGTAAGCTGAATAATAAAAAGTGTGAATGGAGTTTCTAGGTGAAAGTGACTTTTGACGTGCCTATAGAGCTGCCATTGAGCCCTATGTTAAATGTCTCAAATTTGAAATCACTATATTTCTAAAACTATGAAACATTTCAAAGATTCCTTTTCAGGCAAACATGTCCACCGTAAGATGAACCTAAGTAGGCTAGAATTGGGTTGCTAGGTGTAAGTATGTAGGACTAGTAGCATGCCAAAGTTTTTGCTATTGCCATAGAGAATGCATTGGCCGTTTAAGTTAAATAACTCAAAAACTACAAAACATAAAAATAAAAAAAAGTTCCAGCATGTGTCTCCACAGTAAGCTGAATAATAAAAAGTGTGAATGGAGTTTCTAGGTGAAAGTGACTTTTGACGTGCCTATAGAGCTGCCATTGAGCCCTATGTTAAATGTCTCAAATTTGAAAGCACTATATTTCTAAAACTATGAAACATTTCAAAGATTCCTTTTCAGGCAAACATGTCCACCGTAAGATGAACCTAAGTAGGCTAGAATGGGGTTGCTAGGTGTAAGTATGTAGGACTAGTAGCATGCCAAAGTTTTTGCTATTGCCATAGAGAATGCATTGGCCGTTTAAGTTAAATAACTCAAAAACTACAAAACATAAAAATAAAAAAAAGTTCCAGCATGTGTCTCCACAGTAAGCTGAATAATAAAAAGTGTGAATGGAGTTTCTAGGTGAAAGTGACTTTTGACGTGCCTATAGAGCTGCCATTGAGCCCTATGTTAAATGTCTCAAATTTGAAAGCACTATATTTCTAAAACTATGAAACATTTCAAAGATTCCTTTTCAGGCAAACATGTCCACCGTAAGATGAACCTAAGTAGGCTAGAATGGGGTTGCTAGGTGTAAGTATGTAGGACTAGTAGCATGCCAAAGTTTGTGCTATTGCCATAGAGAATGCATTGGCCGTTTAAGTTAAATAACTCAAAAACTACAAAACATAAAAATAAAAAAAAGTTCCAGCATGTGTCTCCACAGTAAGCTGAATAATAAAAAGTGTGAATGGAGTTTCTAGGTGAAAGTGACTTTTGACGTGCCTATAGAGCTGCCATTGAGCCCTATGTTAAATGTCTCAAATTTGAAAGCACTATATTTCTAAAACTATGAAACATTTCAAAGATTCCTTTTCAGGCAAACATGTCCACCGTAAGATGAACCTAAGTAGGCTAGAATGGGGTTGCTAGGTGTAAGTATGTAGGACTAGTAGCATGCCAAAGTTTGTGCTATTGCCATAGAGAATGCATTGGCCGTTTAAGTTAAATAACTCAAAAACTACAAAACATAAAAATAAAAAAAAGTTCCAGCATGTGTCTCCACAGTAAGCTGAATAATAAAAAGTGTGAATGGAGTTTCTAGGTGAAAGTGACTTTTGACGTGCCTATAGAGCTGCCATTGAGCCCTATGTTAAATGTCTCAAATTTGAAAGCACTATATTTCTAAAACTATGAAACATTTCAAAGATTCCTTTTCAGGCAAACATGTCCACCGTAAGATGAACCTAAGTAGGCTAGAATGGGGTTGCTAGGTGTAAGTATGTAGGACTAGTAGCATGCCAAAGTTTGTGCTATTGCCATAGAGAAAGCATTGGCCGTTTAAGTTAAATAACTCAAAAACTACAAAACATAAAAATAAAAAAAAGTTCCAGCATGTGTCTCCACAGTAAGCTGAATAATAAAAAGTGTGAATGGAGTTTCTAGGTGAAAGTGACTTTTGACGTGCCTATAGAGCTGCCATTGAGCCCTATGTTAAATGTCTCAAATTTGAAAGCACTATATTTCTAAAACTATGAAACATTTCAAAGATTCCTTTTCAGGCAAACATGTCCACCGTAAGATGAACCTAAGTAGGCTAGAATGGGGTTGCTAGGTGTAAGTATGTAGGACTAGTAGCATGCCAAAGTTTGTGCTATTGCCATAGAGAATGCATTGGCCGTTTAAGTTAAATAACCCAAAAACTACAAAACATAAAAATAAAAAAAAGTTCCAGCATGTGTCTCCACAGTAAGCTGAATAATAAAAAGTGTGAATGGAGTTTCTAGGTGAAAGTGACTTTTGATGTGCCTATAGAGCTGCCATTGAGCCCTATGTTAAATGTCTCAAATTTGAAAGCACTATATTTCTAAAACTATGAAACATTTCAAAGATTCCTTTTCAGGCAAACATGTCCACCGTAAGATGAACCTAAGTAGGCTAGAATGGGGTTGCTAGGTGTAAGTATGTAGGACTAGTAGCATGCCAAAGTTTGTGCTATTGCCATAGAGAATGCATTGGCCGTTTAAGTTAAATAACTCAAAAACTACAAAACATAAAAATAAAAAAAAGTTCCAGCATGTGTCTCCACAGTAAGTTGAATAATAAAAAGTGTGAATGGAGTTTCTAGGTGAAAGTGACTTTTGACGTGCCTATAGAGCTGCCATTGAGCCCTATGTTAAATGTCTCAAATTTGAAAGCACTATATTTCTAAAACGATGAAACATTTCAAAGATTCCTTTTCAGGCAAACATGTCCACCGTAAGATGAACCTAAGTAGGCTAGAATGGGGTTGCTAGGTGTAAGTATGTAGGACTAGTAGCATGCCAAAGTTTGTGCTATTGCCATAGAGAATGCATTGGCCGTTTAAGTTAAATAACTCAAAAACTACAAAACATAAAAATAAAAAAAAGTTCCAGCATGTGTCTCCACAGTAAGCTGAATAATAAAAAGTGTGAATGGAGTTTCTAGGTGAAAGTGACTTTTGACGTGCCTATAGAGCTGCCATTGAGCCCTATGTTAAATGTCTCAAATTTGAAAGCACTATATTTCTAAAACTATGAAACATTTCAAAGATTCCTTTTCAGGCAAACATGTCCACCGTAAGATGAACCTAAGTAGGCTAGAATGGGGTTGCTAGGTGTAAGTATGCAGGACTAGTAGCATGCCAAAGTTTGTGCTATTGCCATAGAGAATGCATTGGCCGTTTAAGTTAAATAACTCAAAAACTACAAAACATAAAAATAAAAAAAAGTTCCAGCATGTGTCTCCACAGTAAGCTGAATAATAAAAAGTGTGAATGGAGTTTCTAGGTGAAAGTGACTTTTGACGTGCCTATAGAGCTGCCATTGAGCCCTATGTTAAATGTCTCAAATTTGAAAGCACTATATTTCTAAAACGATGAAACATTTCAAAGATTCCTTTTCAGGCAAACATGTCCACCGTAAGATGAACCTAAGTAGGCTAGAATGGGGTTGCTAGGTGTAAGTATGTAGGACTAGTAGCATGCCAAAGTTTGTGCTATTGCCATAGAGAATGCATTGGCCGTTTAAGTTAAATAACTCAAAAACTACAAAACATAAAAATAAAAAAAAGTTCCAGCATGTGTCTCCACAGTAAGCTGAATAATAAAAAGTGTGAATGGAGTTTCTAGGTGAAAGTGACTTTTGACGTGCCTATAGAGCTGCCATTGAGCCCTATGTTAAATGTCTCAAATTTGAAAGCACTATATTTCTAAAACTATGAAACATTTCAAAGATTCCTTTTCAGGCAAACATGTCCACCGTAAGATGAACCTAAGTAGGCTAGAATGGGGTTGCTAGGTGTAAGTATGTAGGACTAGTAGCATGCCAAAGTTTGTGCTATTGCCATAGAGAATGCATTGGCCGTTTAAGTTAAATAACTCAAAAACTACAAAACATAAAAATAAAAAAAAGTTCCAGCATGTGTCTCCACAGTAAGCTGAATAATAAAAAGTGTGAATGGAGTTTCTAGGTGAAAGTGACTTTTGACGTGCCTATAGAGCTGCCATTGAGCCCTATGTTAAATGTCTCAAATTTGAAAGCACTATATTTCTAAAACTATGAAACATTTCAAAGATTCCTTTTCAGGCAAACATGTCCACCGTAAGATGAACCTAAGTAGGCTAGAATGGGGTTGCTAGGTGTAAGTATGTAGGACTAGTAGCATGCCAAAGTTTGTGCTATTGCCATAGAGAATGCATTGGCCGTTTAAGTTAAATAACTCAAAAACTACAAAACATAAAAATTAAAAAAAGTTCCAGCATGTGTCTCCACAGTAAGCTGAATAATAAAAAGTGTGAATGGAGTTTCTAGGTGAAAGTGACTTTTGACGTGCCTATAGAGGTGCCATTGAGCCCTATGTTAAATGTCTCAAATTTGAAAGCACTATATTTCTAAAACTATGAAACATTTCAAAGATTCCTTTTCAGGCAAACATGTCCACCGTAAGATGAACCTAAGTAGGCTAGAATGGGGTTGCTAGGTGTAAGTATGTAGGACTAGTAGCATGCCAAAGTTTGTGCTATTGCCATAGAGAATGCATTGGCCGTTTAAGTTAAATAACTCAAAAACTACAAAACATAAAAATAAAAAAAAGTTCCAGCATGTGTCTCCACAGTAAGCTGAATAATAAAAAGTGTGAATGGAGTTTCTAGGTGAAAGTGACTTTTGACGTGCCTATAGAGCTGCCATTGAGCCCTATGTTAAATGTCTCAAATTTGAAAGCACTATATTTCTAAAACTATGAAACATTTCAAAGATTCCTTTTCAGGCAAACATGTCCACCGTAAGATGAACCTAAGTAGGCTAGAATGGGGTTGCTAGGTGTAAGTATGTAGGACTAGTAGCATGCCAAAGTTTGTGCTATTGCCATAGAGAATGCATTGGCCGTTTAAGTTAAATAACTCAAAAACTACAAAACATAAAAATAAAAAAAAGTTCCAGCATGTGTCTCCACAGTAAGCTGAATAATAAAAAGTGTGAATGGAGTTTCTAGGTGAAAGTGACTTTTGACGTGCCTATAGAGCTGCCATTGAGCCCTATGTTAAATGTCTCAAATTTGAAAGCACTATATTTCTAAAACTATGAAACATTTCAAAGATTCCTTTTCAGGCAAACATGTCCACCGTAAGATGAACCTAAGTAGGCTAGAATGGGGTTGCTAGGTGTAAGTATGTAGGACTAGTAGCATGCCAAAGTTTGTGCTATTGCCATAGAGAATGCATTGGCCGTTTAAGTTAAATAACTAAAAAACTACAAAACATAAAAATAAAAAAAAGTTCCAGCATGTGTCTCCACAGTAAGCTGAATAATAAAAAGTGTGAATGGAGTTTCTAGGTGAAAGTGACTTTTGACGTGCCTATAGAGCTGCCATTGAGCCCTATGTTAAATGTCTCAAATTTGAAAGCACTATATTTCTAAAACTATGAAACATTTCAAAGATTCCTTTTCAGGCAAACATGTCCACCGTAAGATGAACCTAAGTAGGCTAGAATGGGGTTGCTAGGTGTAAGTATGTAGGACTAGTAGCATGCCAAAGTTTGTGCTATTGCCATAGAGAATGCATTGGCCGTTTAAGTTAAATAACTCAAAAACTACAAAACATAAAAATAAAAAAAAGTTCCAGCATGTGTCTCCACAGTAAGCTGAATAATAAAAAGTGTGAATGGAGTTTCTAGGTGAAAGTGACTTTTGACGTGCCTATAGAGCTGCCATTGAGCCCTATGTTAAATGTCTCAAATTTGAAAGCACTATATTTCTAAAACTATGAAACATTTCAAAGATTCCTTTTCAGGCAAACATGTCCACCGTAAGATGAACCTAAGTAGGCTAGAATGGGGTTGCTAGGTGTAAGTATGTAGGACTAGTAGCATGCCAAAGTTTGTGCTATTGCCATAGAGAATGCATTGGCCGTTTAAGTTAAATAACTCAAAAACTACTAAACATAAAAATAAAAAAAAGTTCCAGCATGTGTCTCCACAGTAAGCTGAATAATAAAAAGTGTGAATGGAGTTTCTAGGTGAAAGTGACTTTTGACGTGCCTATAGAGCTGCCATTGAGCCCTATGTTAAATGTCTCAAATTTGAAAGCACTATATTTCTAAAACTATGAAACATTTCAAAGATTCCTTTTCAGGCAAACATGTCCACCGTAAGATGAACCTAAGTAGGCTAGAATGGGGTTGCTAGGTGTAAGTATGTAGGACTAGTAGCATGCCAAAGTTTGTGCTATTGCCATAGAGAATGCATTGGCCGTTTAAGTTAAATAACTCAAAAACTACAAAACATAAAAATAAAAAAAAGTTCCAGCATGTGTCTCCACAGTAAGCTGAATAATAAAAAGTGTGAATGGAGTTTCTAGGTGAAAGTGACTTTTGACGTGCCTATAGAGCTGCCATTGAGCCCTATGTTAAATGTCTCAAATTTGAAAGCACTATATTTCTAAAACTATGAAACATTTCAAAGATTCCTTTTCAGGCAAACATGTCCACCGTAAGATGAACCTAAGTAGGCTAGAATGGGGTTGCTAGGTGTAAGTATGTAGGACTAGTAGCATGCCAAAGTTTGTGCTATTGCCATAGAGAATGCATTGGCCGTTTAAGTTAAATAACTCAAAAACTACAAAACATAAAAATAAAAAAAGGTTCCAGCATGTGTCTCCACAGTAAGCTGAATAATAAAAAGTGTGAATGGAGTTTCTAGGTGAAAGTGACTTTTGACGTGCCTATAGAGCTGCCATTGAGCCCTATGTTAAATGTCTCAAATTTGAAAGCACTATATTTCTAAAACGATGAAACATTTCAAAGATTCCTTTTCAGGCAAACATGTCCACCGTAAGATGAACCTAAGTAGGCTAGAATGGGGTTGCTAGGTGTAAGTATGTAGGACTAGTAGCATGCCAAAGTTTGTGCTATTGCCATAGAGAATGCATTGGCCGTTTAAGTTAAATAACTCAAAAACTACAAAACATAAAAATAAAAAAAAGTTCCAGCATGTGTCTCCACAGTAAGCTGAATAATAAAAAGTGTGAATGGAGTTTCTAGGTGAAAGTGACTTTTGACGTGCCTATAGAGCTGCCATTGAGCCCTATGTTAAATGTCTCAAATTTGAAAGCACTATATTTCTAAAACTATGAAACATTTCAAAGATTCCTTTTCAGGCAAACATGTCCACCGTAAGATGAACCTAAGTAGGCTAGAATGGGGTTGCTAGGTGTAAGTATGTAGGACTAGTAGCATGCCAAAGTTTGTGCTATTGCCATAGAGAATGCATTGGCCGTTTAAGTTAAATAACTCAAAAACTACAAAACATAAAAATAAAAAAAAGTTCCAGCATGTGTCTCCACAGTAAGCTGAATAATAAAAAGTGTGAATGGAGTTTCTAGGTGAAAGTGACTTTTGACGTGCCTATAGAGCTGCCATTGAGCCCTATGTTAAATGTCTCAAATTTGAAAGCACTATATTTCTAAAACTATGAAACATTTCAAAGATTCCTTTTCAGGCAAACATGTCCACCGTAAGATGAACCTAAGTAGGCTAGAATGGGGTTGCTAGGTGTAAGTATGTAGGACTAGTAGCATGCCAAAGTTTGTGCTATTGCCATAGAGAATGCATTGGCCGTTTAAGTTAAATAACTCAAAAACTACAAAACATAAAAATAAAAAAAAGTTCCAGCATGTGTCTCCACAGTAAGCTGAATAATAAAAAGTGTGAATGGAGTTTCTAGGTGAAAGTGACTTTTGACGTGCCTATAGAGCTGCCATTGAGCCCTATGTTAAATGTCTCAAATTTGAAAGCACTATATTTCTAAAACTATGAAACATTTCAAAGATTCCTTTTCAGGCAAACATGTCCACCGTAAGATGAACCTAAGTAGGCTAGAATGGGGTTGCTAGGTGTAAGTATGTAGGACTAGTAGCATGCCAAAGTTTGTGCTATTGCCATAGAGAATGCATTGGCCGTTTAAGTTAAATAACTCAAAAACTACAAAACATAAAAATAAAAAAAACTTCCAGCATGTGTCTCCACAGTAAGCTGAATAATAAAAAGTGTGAATGGAGTTTCTAGGTGAAAGTGACTTTTGACGTGCCTATAGAGCTGCCATTGAGCCCTATGTTAAATGTCTCAAATTTGAAAGCACTATATTTCTAAAACTATGAAACATTTCAAAGATTCCTTTTCAGGCAAACATGTCCACCGTAAGATGAACCTAAGTAGGCTAGAATGGGGTTGCTAGGTGTAAGTATGTAGGACTAGTAGCATGCCAAAGTTTGTGCTATTGCCATAGAGAATGCATTGGCCGTTTAAGTTAAATAACTCAAAAACTACAAAACATAAAAATAAAAAAAAGTTCCAGCATGTGTCTCCACAGTAAGCTGAATAATAAAAAGTGTGAATGGAGTTTCTAGGTGAAAGTGACTTTTGACGTGCCTATAGAGCTGCCATTGAGCCCTATGTTAAATGTCTCAAATTTGAAAGCACTATATTTCTAAAACTATGAAACATTTCAAAGATTCCTTTTCAGGCAAACATGTCCACCGTAAGATGAACCTAAGTAGGCTAGAATGGGGTTGCTAGGTGTAAGTATGTAGGACTAGTAGCATGCCAAAGTTTGTGCTATTGCCATAGAGAATGCATTGGCCGTTTAAGTTAAATAACTCAAAAACTACAAAACATAAAAATAAAAAAAAGTTCCAGCATGTGTCTCCACAGTAAGCTGAATAATAAAAAGTGTGAATGGAGTTTCTAGGTGAAAGTGACTTTTGACGTGCCTATAGAGCTGCCATTGAGCCCTATGTTAAATGTCTCAAATTTGAAAGCACTATATTTCTAAAACTATGAAACATTTCAAAGATTCCTTTTCAGGCAAACATGTCCACCGTAAGATGAACCTAAGTAGGCTAGAATGGGGTTGCTAGGTGTAAGTATGTAGGACTAGTAGCATGCCAAAGTTTGTGCTATTGCCATAGAGAATGCATTGGCCGTTTAAGTTAAATAACTCAAAAACTACTAAACATAAAAATAAAAAAAAGTTCCAGCATGTGTCTCCACAGTAAGCTGAATAATAAAAAGTGTGAATGGAGTTTCTAGGTGAAAGTGACTTTTGACGTGCCTATAGAGCTGCCATTGAGCCCTATGTTAAATGTCTCAAATTTGAAAGCACTATATTTCTAAAACTATGAAACATTTCAAAGATTCCTTTTCAGGCAAACATGTCCACCGTAAGATGAACCTAAGTAGGCTAGAATGGGGTTGCTAGGTGTAAGTATGTAGGACTAGTAGCATGCCAAAGTTTGTGCTATTGCCATAGAGAATGCATTGGCCGTTTAAGTTAAATAACTCAAAAACTACAAAACATAAAAATAAAAAAAAGTTCCAGCATGTGTCTCCACAGTAAGCTGAATAATAAAAAGTGTGAATGGAGTTTCTAGGTGAAAGTGACTTTTGACGTGCCTATAGAGCTGCCATTGAGCCCTATGTTAAATGTCTCAAATTTGAAAGCACTATATTTCTAAAACTATGAAACATTTCAAAGATTCCTTTTCAGGCAAACATGTCCACCGTAAGATGAACCTAAGTAGGCTAGAATGGGGTTGCTAGGTGTAAGTATGTAGGACTAGTAGCATGCCAAAGTTTGTGCTATTGCCATAGAGAATGCATTGGCCGTTTAAGTTAAATAACTCAAAAACTACAAAACATAAAAATAAAAAAAAGTTCCAGCATGTGTCTCCACAGTAAGCTGAATAATAAAAAGTGTGAATGGAGTTTCTAGGTGAAAGTGACTTTTGACGTGCCTATAGAGCTGCCATTGAGCCCTATGTTAAATGTCTCAAATTTGAAAGCACTATATTTCTAAAACTATGAAACATTTCAAAGATTCCTTTTCAGGCAAACATGTCCACCGTAAGATGAACCTAAGTAGGCTAGAATGGGGTTGCTAGGTGTAAGTATGTAGGACTAGTAGCATGCCAAAGTTTGTGCTATTGCCATAGAGAATGCATTGGCCGTTTAAGTTAAATAACTCAAAAACTACAAAACATAAAAATAAAAAAAAGTTCCAGCATGTGTCGCCACAGTAAGCTGAATAATAAAAAGTGTGAATGGAGTTTCTAGGTGAAAGTGACTTTTGACGTGCCTATAGAGCTGCCATTGAGCCCTATGTTAAATGTCTCAAATTTGAAAGCACTATATTTCTAAAACTATGAAACATTTCAAAGATTCCTTTTCAGGCAAACATGTCCACCGTAAGATGAACCTAAGTAGGCTAGAATGGGGTTGCTAGGTGTAAGTATGTAGGACTAGTAGCATGCCAAAGTTTGTGCTATTGCCATAGAGAATGCATTGGCCGTTTAAGTTAAATAACTCAAAAACTACAAAACATAAAAATAAAAAAAAGTTCCAGCATGTGTCGCCACAGTAAGCTGAATAATAAAAAGTGTGAATGGAGTTTCTAGGTGAAAGTGACTTTTGACGTGCCTATAGAGCTGGCATTGAGCCCTATTTTTAAATGTCTCAAATTTGAAAGCGCTATATTTCTAAAACTATGAAACATTTCAAAGATTCCTTTTCAGGCAAACATGTCCACCGTAAGATGAACCTAAGTAGGCTAGAATGGGGTTGCTAGGTGTAAGTATGTAGGACTAGTAGCATGCCAAAGTTTGTGCTATTGCCATAGAGAATGCATTGGCCGTTTAAGTTAAATAACTCAAAAACTACAAAACATAAAAAAAAAAAAAAGTTCCAGCATGTGTCTCCACAGTAAGCTGAATAGTAAAAAGTGTGAATGGAGTTTCTAGGTGAAAGTGACTTTTGACGTGCCTATAGAGCTGCCATTGAGCCCTATGTTAAATGTCTCAAATTTGAAAGCACTATATTTCTAAAACTATGAAACATTTCAAAGATTCCTTTTCAGGCAAACATGTCCACCGTAAGATGAACCTAAGTAGGCTAGAATGGGGTTGCTAGGTGTAAGTATGTAGGACTAGTAGCATGCTAAAGTTTGTGCTATTGCCATAGAGAATGCATTGGCCGTTTAAGTTAAATAACTCAAAAACTACAAAACATAAAAATAAAAAAAAGTTCCAGCATGTGTCTCCACAGTAAGCTGAATAATAAAAAGTGTGAATGGAGTTTCTAGGTGAAAGTGACTTTTGACGTGCCTATAGAGCTGCCAATGAGCCCTATGTTAAATGTCTCAAATTTGAAAGCACTATATTTCTAAAACTATGAAACATTTCAAAGATTCCTTTTCAGGCAAACATGTCCACCGTAACATGAACCTAAGTAGGCTAGAATGGGGTTGCTAGGTGTAAGTATGTAGGACTAGTAGCATGCCAAAGTTTGTGCTATTGCCATAGAGAATGCATTGGCCGTTTAAGTTAAATAACTCAAAAACTACAAAACATAAAAATAAAAAAAAGTTCCAGCATGTGTCTCCACAGTAAGCTGAATAATAAAAAGTGTGAATGGAGTTTCTAGGTGAAAGTGACTTTTGACGTGCCTATAGAGCTGCCATTGAGCCCTATGTTAAATGTCTCAAATTTGAAAGCACTATATTTCTAAAACTATGAAACATTTCAAAGATTCCTTTTCAGGCAAACATGTCCACTGTAAGATGAACCTAAGTAGGCTAGAATGGGGTTGCTAGGTGTAAGTATGTAGGACTAGTAGCATGCCAAAGTTTGTGCTATTGCCATAGAGAATGCATTGGCCGTTTAAGTTAAATAACTCAAAAACTACAAAACATAAAAATAAAAAAAAGTTCCAGCATGTGTCTCCACAGTAAGCTGAATAATAAAAAGTGTGAATGGAGTTTCTAGGTGAAAGTGACTTTTGACGTGCCTATAGAGCTGCCATTGAGCCCTATGTTAAATGTCTCAAATTTGAAAGCACTATATTTCTAAAACTATGAAACATTTCAAAGATTCCTTTTCAGGCAAACATGTCCACCGTAAGATGAACCTAAGTAGGCTAGAATGGGGTTGCTAGGTGTAAGTATGTAGGACTAGTAGCATGCCAAAGTTTGTGCTATTGCCATAGAGAATGCATTGGCCGTTTAAGTTAAATAACTCAAAAACTACAAAACATAAAAATAAAAAAAAGTTCCAGCATGTGTCTCCACAGTAAGCTGAATAATAAAAAGTGTGAATGGAGTTTCTAGGTGAAAGTGACTTTTGACGTGCCTATAGAGCTGCCATTGAGCCCTATGTTAAATGTCTCAAATTTGAAAGCACTATATTTCTAAAACTATGAAACATTTCAAAGATTCCTCTTCAGGCAAACATGTCCACCGTAAGATGAACCTAAGTAGGCTAGAATGGGGTTGCTAGGTGTAAGTATGTAGGACTAGTAGCATGCCAAAGTTTGTGCTATTGCCTTAGAGAATGCATTGGCCGTTTAAGTTAAATAACTCAAAAACTACAAAACATAAAAATAAAAAAAAGTTCCAGCATGTGTCGCCACAGTAAGCTGAATAATAAAAAGTGTGAATGGTTTCTAGGTGAAAGTGACTTTTGACGTGCCTATAGAGCTGCCATTGAGCCCTATGTTAAATGTCTCAAATTTGAAAGCACTATATTTCTAAAACTATGAAACATTTCAAAGATTCCTTTTCAGGCAAACATGTCCACCGTAAGATGAACCTAAGTAGGCTAGAATGGGGTTGCTAGGTGTAAGTATGTAGGACTAGTAGCATGCCAAAGTTTGTGCTATTGCCATAGAGAATGCATTGGCCGTTTAAGTTAAATAACTCAAAAACTACAAAACATAAAAATAAAAAAAAGTTCCAGCATGTGTCGCCACAGTAAGCTGAATAATAAAAAGTGTGAATGGTTTCTAGGTGAAAGTGACTTTTGACGTGCCTATAGAGCTGCCATTGAGCCCTATGTTAAATGTCTCAAATTTGAAAGCACTATATTTCTAAAACTATGAAACATTTCAAAGATTCCTTTTCAGGCAAACATGTCCACCGTAAGATGAACCTAAGTAGGCTAGAATGGGGTTGCTAGGTGTAAGTATGTAGGACTAGTAGCATGCCAAAGTTTGTGCTATTGCCATAGAGAATGCATTGGCCGTTTAAGTTAAATAACTCAAAAACTACAAAACATAAAAATTAAAAAAAGTTCCAGCATGTGTCTCCACAGTAAGCTGAATAATAAAAAGTGTGAATGGAGTTTCTAGGTGAAAGTGACTTTTGACGTGCCTATAGAGCTGCCATTGAGCCCTATGTTAAATGTCTCAAATTTGAAAGCACTATATTTCTAAAACTATGAAACATTTCAAAGATTCCTTTTCAGGCAAACATGTCCACCGTAAGATGAACCTAAGTAGGCTAGAATGGGGTTGCTAGGTGTAAGTATGTAGGACTAGTAGCATGCCAAAGTTTGTGCTATTGCCATAGAGAATGCATTGGCCGTTTAAGTTAAATAACTCAAAAACTACAAAACATAAAAATAAAAAAAAGTTCCAGCATGTGTCTCCACAGTAAGCTGAATAATAAAAAGTGTGAATGGAGTTTCTAGGTGAAAGTGACTTTTGACGTGCCTATAGAGCTGCCATTGAGCCCTATGTTAAATGTCTCAAATTTGAAAGCACTATATTTCTAAAACTATGAAACATTTCAAAGATTCCTTTTCAGGCAAACATGTCCACCGTAAGATGAACCTAAGTAGGCTAGAATGGGGTTGCTAGGTGTAAGTATGTAGGACTAGTAGCATGCCAAAGTTTGTGCTATTGCCATAGAGAATGCATTGGCCGTTTAAGTTAAATAACTCAAAAACTACAAAACATAAAAATAAAAAAAAGTTCCAGCATGTGTCTCCACAGTAAGCTGAATAATAAAAAGTGTGAATGGAGTTTCTAGGTGAAAGTGACTTTTGACGTGCCTATAGAGCTGCCAATGAGCCCTATGTTAAATGTCTCAAATTTGAAAGCACTATATTTCTAAAACTATGAAACATTTCAAAGATTCCTTTTCAGGCAAACATGTCCACCGTAAGATGAACCTAAGTAGGCTAGAATGGGGTTGCTAGGTGTAAGTATGTAGGACTAGTAGCATGCCAAAGTTTGTGCTATTGCCATAGAGAATGCATTGGCCGTTTAAGTTAAATAACTCAAAAACTACAAAACATAAAAATAAAAAAAAGTTCCAGCATGTGTCTCCACAGTAAGCTGAATAATAAAAAGTGTGAATGGAGTTTCTAGGTGAAAGTGACTTTTGACGTGCCTATAGAGCTGCCATTGAGCCCTATGTTAAATGTCTCAAATTTGAAAGCACTATATTTCTAAAACTATGAAACATTTCAAAGATTCCTTTTCAGGCAAACATGTCCACCGTAAGATGAACCTAAGTAGGCTAGAATGGGGTTGCTAGGTGTAAGTATGTAGGACTAGTAGCATGCCAAAGTTTGTGCTATTGCCATAGAGAATGCATTGGCCGTTTAAGTTAAATAACTCAAAAACTACAAAACATAAAAATAAAAAAAAGTTCCAGCATGTGTCTCCACAGTAAGCTGAATAATAAAAAGTGTGAATGGAGTTTCTAGGTGAAAGTGACTTTTGACGTGCCTATAGAGCTGCCATTGAGCCCTATGTTAAATGTCTCAAATTTGAAAGCACTATATTTCTAAAACTATGAAACATTTCAAAGATTCCTTTTCAGGCAAACATGTCCACCGTAAGATGAACCTAAGTAGGCTAGAATGGGGTTGCTAGGTGTAAGTATGTAGGACTAGTAGCATGCCAAAGTTTGTGCTATTGCCATAGAGAATGCATTGGCCGTTTAAGTTAAATAACTCAAAAACTACAAAACATAAAAATAAAAAAAAGTTCCAGCATGTGTCGCCACAGTAAGCTGAATAATAAAAAGTGTGAATGGAGTTTCTAGGTGAAAGTGACTTTTGACGTGCCTATAGAGCTGCCATTGAGCCCTATGTTAAATGTCTCAAATTTGAAAGCACTATATTTCTAAAACTATGAAACATTTCAAAGATTCCTTTTCAGGCAAACATGTCCACCGTAAGATGAACCTAAGTAGGCTAGAATGGGGTTGCTAGGTGTAAGTATGTAGGACTAGTAGCATGCCAAAGTTTGTGCTATTGCCATAGAGAATGCATTGGCCGTTTAAGTTAAATAACTCAAAAACTACAAAACATAAAAATAAAAAAAAGTTCCAGCATGTGTCGCCACAGTAAGCTGAATAATAAAAAGTGTGAATGGAGTTTCTAGGTGAAAGTGACTTTTGACGTGCCTATAGAGCTGGCATTGAGCCCTATTTTTAAATGTCTCAAATTTGAAAGCGCTATATTTCTAAAACTATGAAACATTTCAAAGATTCCTTTTCAGGCAAACATGTCCACCGTAAGATGAACCTAAGTAGGCTAGAATGGGGTTGCTAGGTGTAAGTATGTAGGACTAGTAGCATGCCAAAGTTTGTGCTATTGCCATAGAGAATGCATTGGCCGTTTAAGTTAAATAACTCAAAAACTACAAAACATAAAAATAAAAAAAAGTTCCAGCATGTGTCTCCACAGTAAGCTGAATAATAAAAAGTGTGAATGGAGTTTCTAGGTGAAAGTGACTTTTGACGTGCCTATAGAGCTGCCATTGAGCCCTATGTTAAATGTCTCAAATTTGAAAGCACTATATTTCTAAAACTATTAAACATTTCAAAGATTCCTTTTCAGGCAAACATGTCCACCGTAAGATGAACCTAAGTAGGCTAGAATGGGGTTGCTAGGTGTAAGTATGTAGGACTAGTAGCATGCCAAAGTTTGTGCTATTGCCATAGAGAATGCATTGGCCGTTTAAGTTAAATAACTCAAAAACTACAAAACATAAAAATAAAAAAAAGTTCCAGCATGTGTCTCCACAGTAAGCTGAATAATAAAAAGTGTGAATGGAGTTTCTAGGTGAAAGTGACTTTTGACGTGCCTATAGAGCTGCCATTGAGCCCTATGTTAAATGTCTCAAATTTGAAAGCACTATATTTCTAAAACGATGAAACATTTCAAAGATTCCTTTTCAGGCAAACATGTCCACCGTAAGATGAACCTAAGTAGGCTAGAATGGGGTTGCTAGGTGTAAGTATGTAGGACTAGTAGCATGCCAAAGTTTGTGCTATTGCCATAGAGAATGCATTGGCCGTTTAAGTTAAATAACTCAAAAACTACAAAACATAAAAATAAAAAAAAGTTCCAGCATGTGTCTCCACAGTAAGCTGAATAATAAAAAGTGTGAATGTAGTTTCTAGGTGAAAGTGACTTTTGACGTGCCTATAGAGCTGCCATTGAGCCCTATGTTAAATGTCTCAAATTTGAAAGCACTATATTTCTAAAACTATGAAACATTTCAAAGATTCCTTTTCAGGCAAACATGTCCACCGTAAGATGAACCTAAGTAGGCTAGAATGGGGTTGCTAGGTGTAAGTATGTAGGACTAGTAGCATGCCAAAGTTTGTGCTATTGCCATAGAGAATGCATTGGCCGTTTAAGTTAAATAACTCAAAAACTACAAAACATAAAAATAAAAAAAAGTTCCAGCATGTGTCTCCACAGTAAGCTGAATAATAAAAAGTGTGAATGGAGTTTCTAGGTGAAAGTGACTTTTGACGTGCCTATAGAGCTGCCATTGAGCCCTATGTTAAATGTCTCAAATTTGAAAGCACTATATTTCTAAAACGATGAAACATTTCAAAGATTCCTTTTCAGGCAAACATGTCCACCGTAAGATGAACCTAAGTAGGCTAGAATGGGGTTGCTAGGTGTAAGTATGTAGGACTAGTAGCATGCCAAAGTTTGTGCTATTGCCATAGAGAATGCATTGGCCGTTGAAGTTAAATAACTCAAAAACTACAAAACATAAAAATAAAAAAAAGTTCCAGCATGTGTCTCCACAGTAAGCTGAATAATAAAAAGTGTGAATGGAGTTTCTAGGTGAAAGTGACTTTTGACGTGCCTATAGAGCTGCCATTGAGCCCTATGTTAAATGTCTCAAATTTGAAAGCACTATATTTCTAAAACTATGAAACATTTCAAAGATTCCTTTTCAGGCAAACATGTCCACCGTAAGATGAACCTAAGTAGGCTAGAATGGGGTTGCTAGGTGTAAGTATGTAGGACTAGTAGCATGCCAAAGTTTGTGCTATTGCCATAGAGAATGCATTGGCCGTTTAAGTTAAATAACTCAAAAACTACAAAACATAAAAATAAAAAAAAGTTCCAGCATGTGTCTCCACAGTAAGCTGAATAATAAAAAGTGTGAATGGAGTTTCTAGGTGAAAGTGACTTTTGACGTGCCTATAGAGCTGCCATTGAGCCCTATGTTAAATGTCTCAAATTTGAAAGCACTATATTTCTAAAACTATGAAACATTTCAAAGATTCCTTTTCAGGCAAACATGTCCACCGTAAGATGAACCTAAGTAGGCTAGAATCGGGTTGCTAGGTGTAAGTATGTAGGACTAGTAGCATGCCAAAGTTTGTGCTATTGCCATAGAGAATGCATTGGCCGTTTAAGTTAAATAACTCAAAAACTACAAAACATAAAAATAAAAAAAAGTTCCAGCATGTGTCTCCACAGTAAGCTGAATAATAAAAAGTGTGAATGGAGTTTCTAGGTGAAAGTGACTTTTGACGTGCCTATAGAGCTGCCATTGAGCCCTATGTTAAATGTCTCAAATTTGAAAGCACTATATTTCTAAAACTATGAAACATTTCAAAGATTCCTTTTCAGGCAAACATGTCCACCGTAAGATGAACCTAAGTAGGCTAGAATGGGGTTGCTAGGTGTAAGTATGTAGGACTAGTAGCATGCCAAAGTTTGTGCTATTGCCATAGAGAATGCATTGGCCGTTTAAGTTAAATAACTCAAAAACTACTAAACATAAAAATAAAAAAAGGTTCCAGCATGTGTCTCCACAGTAAGCTGAATAATAAAAAGTGTGAATGGAGTTTCTAGGTGAAAGTGACTTTTGACGTGCCTATAGAGCTGCCATTGAGCCCTATGTTAAATGTCTCAAATTTGAAAGCACTATATTTCTAAAACGATGAAACATTTCAAAGATTCCTTTTCAGGCAAACATGTCCACCGTAAGATGAACCTAAGTAGGCTAGAATGGGGTTGCTAGGTGTAAGTATGTAGGACTAGTAGCATGCCAAAGTTTGTGCTATTGCCATAGAGAATGCATTGGCCGTTTAAGTTAAATAACTCAAAAACTACAAAACATAAAAATAAAAAAAAGTTCCAGCATGTGTCTCCACAGTAAGCTGAATAATAAAAAGTGTGAATGGAGTTTCTAGGTGAAAGTGACTTTTGACGTGCCTATAGAGCTGCCATTGAGCCCTATGTTAAATGTCTCAAATTTGAAAGCACTATATTTCTAAAACTATGAAACATTTCAAAGATTCCTTTTCAGGCAAACATGTCCACCGTAAGATGAACCTAAGTAGGCTAGAATGGGGTTGCTAGGTGTAAGTATGTAGGACTAGTAGCATGCCAAAGTTTGTGCTATTGCCATAGAGAATGCATTGGCCGTTTAAGTTAAATAACTCAAAAACTACAAAACATAAAAATAAAAAAAAGTTCCAGCATGTGTCTCCACAGTAAGCTGAATAATAAAAAGTGTGAATGGAGTTTCTAGGTGAAAGTGACTTTTGACGTGCCTATAGAGCTGCCATTGAGCCCTATGTTAAATGTCTCAAATTTGAAAGCACTATATTTCTAAAACGATGAAACATTTCAAAGATTCCTTTTCAGGCAAACATGTCCACCGTAAGATGAACCTAAGTAGGCTAGAATGGGGTTGCTAGGTGTAAGTATGTAGGACTAGTAGCATGCCAACGTTTGTGCTATTGCCATAGAGAATGCATTGGCCGTTTAAGTTAAATAACTCAAAAACTACAAAACATAAAAATAAAAAAAAGTTCCAGCATGTGTCTCCACAGTAAGCTGAATAATAAAAAGTGTGAATGGAGTTTCTAGGTGAAAGTGACTTTTGACGTGCCTATAGAGCTGCCATTGAGCCCTATGTTAAATGTCTCAAATTTGAAAGCACTATATTTCTAAAACTATGAAACATTTCAAAGATTCCTTTTCAGGCAAACATGTCCACCGTAAGATGAACCTAAGTAGGCTAGAATGGGGTTGCTAGGTGTAAGTATGTAGGACTAGTAGCATGCCAAAGTTTGTGCTATTGCCATAGAGAATGCATTGGCCGTTTAAGTTAAATAACTCAAAAACTACAAAACATAAAAATAAAAAAAAGTTCCAGCATGTGTCTCCACAGTAAGCTGAATAATAAAAAGTGTGAATGGAGTTTCTACGTGAAAGTGACTTTTGACGTGCCTATAGAGCTGCCATTGAGCCCTATGTTAAATGTCTCAAATTTGAAAGCACTATATTTCTAAAACTATGAAACATTTCAAAGATTCCTTTTCAGGCAAACATGTCCACCGTAAGATGAACCTAAGTAGGCTAGAATGGGGTTGCTAGGTGTAAGTATGTAGGACTAGTAGCATGCCAAAGTTTGTGCTATTGCCATAGAGAATGCATTGGCCGTTTAAGTTAAATAACTCAAAAACTACAAAACATAAAAATAAAAAAAAGTTCCAGCATGTGTCGCCACAGTAAGCTGAATAATAAAAAGTGTGAATGGAGTTTCTAGGTGAAAGTGACTTTTGACGTGCCTATAGAGCTGGCATTGAGCCCTATTTTTAAATGTCTCAAATTTGAAAGCGCTATATTTCTAAAACTATGAAACATTTCAAAGATTCCTTTTCAGGCAAACATGTCCACCGTAAGATGAACCTAAGTAGGCTAGAATGGGGTTGCTAGGTGTAAGTATGTAGGACTAGTAGCATGCCAAAGTTTGTGCTATTGCCATAGAGAATGCATTGGCCGTTTAAGTTAAATAACTCAAAAACTACAAAACATAAAAATAAAAAAAAGTTCCAGCATGTGTCTCCACAGTAAGCTGAATAATAAAAAGTGTGAATGGAGTTTCTAGGTGAAAGTGACTTTTGACGTGCCTATAGAGCTGCCATTGAGCCCTATGTTAAATGTCTCAAATTTGAAAGCACTATATTTCTAAAACTATTAAACATTTCAAAGATTCCTTTTCAGGCAAACATGTCCACCGTAAGATGAACCTAAGTAGGCTAGAATGGGGTTGCTAGGTGTAAGTATGTAGGACTAGTAGCATGCCAAAGTTTGTGCTATTGCCATAGAGAATGCATTGGCCGTTTAAGTTAAATAACTCAAAAACTACAAAACATAAAAATAAAAAAAAGTTCCAGCATGTGTCTCCACAGTAAGCTGAATAATAAAAAGTGTGAATGGAGTTTCTAGGTGAAAGTGACTTTTGACGTGCCTATAGAGCTGCCATTGAGCCCTATGTTAAATGTCTCAAATTTGAAAGCACTATATTTCTAAAACGATGAAACATTTCAAAGATTCCTTTTCAGGCAAACATGTCCACCGTAAGATGAACCTAAGTAGGCTAGAATGGGGTTGCTAGGTGTAAGTATGTAGGACTAGTAGCATGCCAAAGTTTGTGCTATTGCCATAGAGAATGCATTGGCCGTTTAAGTTAAATAACTCAAAAACTACAAAACATAAAAATAAAAAAAAGTTCCAGCATGTGTCTCCACAGTAAGCTGAATAATAAAAAGTGTGAATGTAGTTTCTAGGTGAAAGTGACTTTTGACGTGCCTATAGAGCTGCCATTGAGCCCTATGTTAAATGTCTCAAATTTGAAAGCACTATATTTCTAAAACTATGAAACATTTCAAAGATTCCTTTTCAGGCAAACATGTCCACCGTAAGATGAACCTAAGTAGGCTAGAATGGGGTTGCTAGGTGTAAGTATGTAGGACTAGTAGCATGCCAAAGTTTGTGCTATTGCCATAGAGAATGCATTGGCCGTTTAAGTTAAATAACTCAAAAACTACAAAACATAAAAATAAAAAAAAGTTCCAGCATGTGTCTCCACAGTAAGCTGAATAATAAAAAGTGTGAATGGAGTTTCTAGGTGAAAGTGACTTTTGACGTGCCTATAGAGCTGCCATTGAGCCCTATGTTAAATGTCTCAAATTTGAAAGCACTATATTTCTAAAACGATGAAACATTTCAAAGATTCCTTTTCAGGCAAACATGTCCACCGTAAGATGAACCTAAGTAGGCTAGAATGGGGTTGCTAGGTGTAAGTATGTAGGACTAGTAGCATGCCAAAGTTTGTGCTATTGCCATAGAGAATGCATTGGCCGTTGAAGTTAAATAACTCAAAAACTACAAAACATAAAAATAAAAAAAAGTTCCAGCATGTGTCTCCACAGTAAGCTGAATAATAAAAAGTGTGAATGGAGTTTCTAGGTGAAAGTGACTTTTGACGTGCCTATAGAGCTGCCATTGAGCCCTATGTTAAATGTCTCAAATTTGAAAGCACTATATTTCTAAAACTATGAAACATTTCAAAGATTCCTTTTCAGGCAAACATGTCCACCGTAAGATGAACCTAAGTAGGCTAGAATCGGGTTGCTAGGTGTAAGTATGTAGGACTAGTAGCATGCCAAAGTTTGTGCTATTGCCATAGAGAATGCATTGGCCGTTTAAGTTAAATAACTCAAAAACTACAAAACATAAAAATAAAAAAAAGTTCCAGCATGTGTCTCCACAGTAAGCTGAATAATAAAAAGTGTGAATGGAGTTTCTAGGTGAAAGTGACTTTTGACGTGCCTATAGAGCTGCCATTGAGCCCTATGTTAAATGTCTCAAATTTGAAAGCACTATATTTCTAAAACTATGAAACATTTCAAAGATTCCTTTTCAGGCAAACATGTCCACCGTAAGATGAACCTAAGTAGGCTAGAATGGGGTTGCTAGGTGTAAGTATGTAGGACTAGTAGCATGCCAAAGTTTGTGCTATTGCCATAGAGAATGCATTGGCCGTTTAAGTTAAATAACTCAAAAACTACAAAACATAAAAATAAAAAAAGGTTCCAGCATGTGTCTCCACAGTAAGCTGAATAATAAAAAGTGTGAATGGAGTTTCTAGGTGAAAGTGACTTTTGACGTGCCTATAGAGCTGCCATTGAGCCCTATGTTAAATGTCTCAAATTTGAAAGCACTATATTTCTAAAACGATGAAACATTTCAAAGATTCCTTTTCAGGCAAACATGTCCACCGTAAGATGAACCTAAGTAGGCTAGAATGGGGTTGCTAGGTGTAAGTATGTAGGACTAGTAGCATGCCAAAGTTTGTGCTATTGCCATAGAGAATGCATTGGCCGTTTAAGTTAAATAACTCAAAAACTACAAAACATAAAAATAAAAAAAAGTTCCAGCATGTGTCTCCACAGTAAGCTGAATAATAAAAAGTGTGAATGGAGTTTCTAGGTGAAAGTGACTTTTGACGTGCCTATAGAGCTGCCATTGAGCCCTATGTTAAATGTCTCAAATTTGAAAGCACTATATTTCTAAAACTATGAAACATTTCAAAGATTCCTTTTCAGGCAAACATGTCCACCGTAAGATGAACCTAAGTAGGCTAGAATGGGGTTGCTAGGTGTAAGTATGTAGGACTAGTAGCATGCCAAAGTTTGTGCTATTGCCATAGAGAATGCATTGGCCGTTTAAGTTAAATAACTCAAAAACTACAAAACATAAAAATAAAAAAAAGTTCCAGCATGTGTCTCCACAGTAAGCTGAATAATAAAAAGTGTGAATGGAGTTTCTAGGTGAAAGTGACTTTTGACGTGCCTATAGAGCTGCCATTGAGCCCTATGTTAAATGTCTCAAATTTGAAAGCACTATATTTCTAAAACGATGAAACATTTCAAAGATTCCTTTTCAGGCAAACATGTCCACCGTAAGATGAACCTAAGTAGGCTAGAATGGGGTTGCTAGGTGTAAGTATGTAGGACTAGTAGCATGCCAACGTTTGTGCTATTGCCATAGAGAATGCATTGGCCGTTTAAGTTAAATAACTCAAAAACTACAAAACATAAAAATAAAAAAAAGTTCCAGCATGTGTCTCCACAGTAAGCTGAATAATAAAAAGTGTGAATGGAGTTTCTAGGTGAAAGTGACTTTTGACGTGCCTATAGAGCTGCCATTGAGCCCTATGTTAAATGTCTCAAATTTGAAAGCACTATATTTCTAAAACTATGAAACATTTCAAAGATTCCTTTTCAGGCAAACATGTCCACCGTAAGATGAACCTAAGTAGGCTAGAATGGGGTTGCTAGGTGTAAGTATGTAGGACTAGTAGCATGCCAAAGTTTGTGCTATTGCCATAGAGAATGCATTGGCCGTTTAAGTTAAATAACTCAAAAACTACAAAACATAAAAATAAAAAAAAGTTCCAGCATGTGTCTCCACAGTAAGCTGAATAATAAAAAGTGTGAATGGAGTTTCTAGGTGAAAGTGACTTTTGACGTGCCTATAGAGCTGCCATTGAGCCCTATGTTAAATGTCTCAAATTTGAAAGCACTATATTTCTAAAACTATGAAACATTTCAAAGATTCCTTTTCAGGCAAACATGTCCACCGTAAGATGAACCTAAGTAGGCTAGAATGGGGTTGCTAGGTGTAAGTATGTAGGACTAGTAGCATGCCAAAGTTTGTGCTATTGCCATAGAGAATGCATTGGCCGTTTAAGTTAAATAACTCAAAAACTACAAAACATAAAAATAAAAAAAAGTTCCAGCATGTGTCGCCACAGTAAGCTGAATAATAAAAAGTGTGAATGGAGTTTCTAGGTGAAAGTGACTTTTGACGTGCCTATAGAGCTGGCATTGAGCCCTATTTTTAAATGTCTCAAATTTGAAAGCGCTATATTTCTAAAACTATGAAACATTTCAAAGATTCCTTTTCAGGCAAACATGTCCACCGTAAGATGAACCTAAGTAGGCTAGAATGGGGTTGCTAGGTGTAAGTATGTAGGACTAGTAGCATGCCAAAGTTTGTGCTATTGCCATAGAGAATGCATTGGCCGTTTAAGTTAAATAACTCAAAAACTACAAAACATAAAAATAAAAAAAAGTTCCAGCATGTGTCTCCACAGTAAGCTGAATAATAAAAAGTGTGAATGGAGTTTCTAGGTGAAAGTGACTTTTGACGTGCCTATAGAGCTGCCATTGAGCCCTATGTTAAATGTCTCAAATTTGAAAGCACTATATTTCTAAAACTATTAAACATTTCAAAGATTCCTTTTCAGGCAAACATGTCCACCGTAAGATGAACCTAAGTAGGCTAGAATGGGGTTGCTAGGTGTAAGTATGTAGGACTAGTAGCATGCCAAAGTTTGTGCTATTGCCATAGAGAATGCATTGGCCGTTTAAGTTAAATAACTCAAAAACTACAAAACATAAAAATAAAAAAAAGTTCCAGCATGTGTCTCCACAGTAAGCTGAATAATAAAAAGTGTGAATGGAGTTTCTAGGTGAAAGTGACTTTTGACGTGCCTATAGAGCTGCCATTGAGCCCTATGTTAAATGTCTCAAATTTGAAAGCACTATATTTCTAAAACGATGAAACATTTCAAAGATTCCTTTTCAGGCAAACATGTCCACCGTAAGATGAACCTAAGTAGGCTAGAATGGGGTTGCTAGGTGTAAGTATGTAGGACTAGTAGCATGCCAAAGTTTGTGCTATTGCCATAGAGAATGCATTGGCCGTTTAAGTTAAATAACTCAAAAACTACAAAACATAAAAATAAAAAAAAGTTCCAGCATGTGTCTCCACAGTAAGCTGAATAATAAAAAGTGTGAATGTAGTTTCTAGGTGAAAGTGACTTTTGACGTGCCTATAGAGCTGCCATTGAGCCCTATGTTAAATGTCTCAAATTTGAAAGCACTATATTTCTAAAACTATGAAACATTTCAAAGATTCCTTTTCAGGCAAACATGTCCACCGTAAGATGAACCTAAGTAGGCTAGAATGGGGTTGCTAGGTGTAAGTATGTAGGACTAGTAGCATGCCAAAGTTTGTGCTATTGCCATAGAGAATGCATTGGCCGTTTAAGTTAAATAACTCAAAAACTACAAAACATAAAAATAAAAAAAAGTTCCAGCATGTGTCTCCACAGTAAGCTGAATAATAAAAAGTGTGAATGGAGTTTCTAGGTGAAAGTGACTTTTGACGTGCCTATAGAGCTGCCATTGAGCCCTATGTTAAATGTCTCAAATTTGAAAGCACTATATTTCTAAAACGATGAAACATTTCAAAGATTCCTTTTCAGGCAAACATGTCCACCGTAAGATGAACCTAAGTAGGCTAGAATGGGGTTGCTAGGTGTAAGTATGTAGGACTAGTAGCATGCCAAAGTTTGTGCTATTGCCATAGAGAATGCATTGGCCGTTGAAGTTAAATAACTCAAAAACTACAAAACATAAAAATAAAAAAAAGTTCCAGCATGTGTCTCCACAGTAAGCTGAATAATAAAAAGTGTGAATGGAGTTTCTAGGTGAAAGTGACTTTTGACGTGCCTATAGAGCTGCCATTGAGCCCTATGTTAAATGTCTCAAATTTGAAAGCACTATATTTCTAAAACTATGAAACATTTCAAAGATTCCTTTTCAGGCAAACATGTCCACCGTAAGATGAACCTAAGTAGGCTAGAATGGGGTTGCTAGGTGTAAGTATGTAGGACTAGTAGCATGCCAAAGTTTGTGCTATTGCCATAGAGAATGCATTGGCCGTTTAAGTTAAATAACTCAAAAACTACAAAACATAAAAATAAAAAAAAGTTCCAGCATGTGTCTCCACAGTAAGCTGAATAATAAAAAGTGTGAATGGAGTTTCTAGGTGAAAGTGACTTTTGACGTGCCTATAGAGCTGCCATTGAGCCCTATGTTAAATGTCTCAAATTTGAAAGCACTATATTTCTAAAACTATGAAACATTTCAAAGATTCCTTTTCAGGCAAACATGTCCACCGTAAGATGAACCTAAGTAGGCTAGAATGGGGTTGCTAGGTGTAAGTATGTAGGACTAGTAGCATGCCAAAGTTTGTGCTATTGCCATAGAGAATGCATTGGCCGTTTAAGTTAAATAACTCAAAAACTACAAAACATAAAAATAAAAAAAAGTTCCAGCATGTGTCTCCACAGTAAGCTGAATAATAAAAAGTGTGAATGGAGTTTCTAGGTGAAAGTGACTTTTGACGTGCCTATAGAGCTGCCATTGAGCCCTATGTTAAATGTCTCAAATTTGAAAGCACTATATTTCTAAAACTATGAAACATTTCAAAGATTCCTTTTCAGGCAAACATGTCCACCGTAAGATGAACCTAAGTAGGCTAGAATGGGGTTGCTAGGTGTAAGTATGTAGGACTAGTAGCATGCCAAAGTTTGTGCTATTGCCATAGAGAATGCATTGGCCGTTTAAGTTAAATAACTCAAAAACTACAAAACATAAAAATAAAAAAAAGTTCCAGCATGTGTCTCCACAGTAAGCTGAATAATAAAAAGTGTGAATGGAGTTTCTAGGTGAAAGTGACTTTTGACGTGCCTATAGAGCTGCCATTGAGCCCTATGTTAAATGTCTCAAATTTGAAAGCACTATATTTCTAAAACGATGAAACATTTCAAAGATTCCTTTTCAGGCAAACATGTCCACCGTAAGATGAACCTAAGTAGGCTAGAATGGGGTTGCTAGGTGTAAGTATGTAGGACTAGTAGCATGCCAACGTTTGTGCTATTGCCATAGAGAATGCATTGGCCGTTTAAGTTAAATAACTCAAAAACTACAAAACATAAAAATAAAAAAAAGTTCCAGCATGTGTCTCCACAGTAAGCTGAATAATAAAAAGTGTGAATGGAGTTTCTAGGTGAAAGTGACTTTTGACGTGCCTATAGAGCTGCCATTGAGCCCTATGTTAAATGTCTCAAATTTGAAAGCACTATATTTCTAAAACTATGAAACATTTCAAAGATTCCTTTTCAGGCAAACATGTCCACCGTAAGATGAACCTAAGTAGGCTAGAATGGGGTTGCTAGGTGTAAGTATGTAGGACTAGTAGCATGCCAAAGTTTGTGCTATTGCCATAGAGAATGCATTGGCCGTTTAAGTTAAATAACTCAAAAACTACAAAACATAAAAATAAAAAAAAGTTCCAGCATGTGTCTCCACAGTAAGCTGAATAATAAAAAGTGTGAATGGAGTTTCTAGGTGAAAGTGACTTTTGACGTGCCTATAGAGCTGCCATTGAGCCCTATGTTAAATGTCTCAAATTTGAAAGCACTATATTTCTAAAACGATGAAACATTTCAAAGATTCCTTTTCAGGCAAACATGTCCACCGTAAGATGAACCTAAGTAGGCTAGAATGGGGTTGCTAGGTGTAAGTATGTAGGACTAGTAGCATTCCAAAGTTTGTGCTATTGCCATAGAGAATGCATTGGCCGTTTAAGTTAAATAACTCAAAAACTACAAAACATAAAAATAAAAAAAAGTTCCAGCATGTGTCTCCACAGTAAGCTGAATAATAAAAAGTGTGAATGGAGTTTCTAGGTGAAAGTGACTTTTGACGTGCCTATAGAGCTGCCATTGAGCCCTATGTTAAATGTCTCAAATTTGAAAGCACTATATTTCACCGTTTATGTGGCCCATACGGGGATCGAACCCGTGACCTTGGCGTTATTAGCACCACGCTCTGACCAGCTGAGCTAACAGGCCTGCTTACTGAATGAGTTGTTGCAACTAACTGTTTGTAAAGTGGCTCAGAGGGTTTCAGCATGGATCCTGAGTGTTTTCTTGATTTTGGCAAAGTCAAAGCACCCATTGCATTTGACAGGTTCACAGATTGAAGACCACGAAGGGACTCGAACCCTCAATCTCCTGATTCGTAGTCAGGCGCCTTATCCATTGGGCCACGCGGTCCTTAGAGTGTACACTCTCTGTCAGAATGGTAGTCCTCATAAATGTCCGTCAGGCCTTATGGCTGTTTGGTGGCATAATCGTGCTGGATACTGTGGTGAAGAACATATTGGATGTGCATAAAGACAGTTTTTGCCTGACAAAAGTGATTTTGCATGTTAGAGATGGAGATGGATAGATTTTAATCTGTAGTATGTGGCCCATACGGGGATCGAACCCATGACCTTGGCGTTATTAGCACCACGCTCTGACCAGCTGAGCTAACGGGCCTGCATAACTGAATGAGTTGTTGCAACTAACTGTTTGTAAAGTGGCTCAGAGGGTTTCAGCATGGATCCTGAGTGTTTTCTTTATTTTGGTAAATTCAAAGCATCAAGTGCATTCCCGTTTCTTCAAGGCCAAAGGTTAGCTTTGAAGTATATGATAGTGATGGAGCTCAATACCCTCCATTTTAGTTGGCACAAACTAAAACAGGTCGGATTAACTGGGAACAATCATACTGCAATCAGTCACAGCCATGCATATAAATCAGTTGCCGGAACTTGAAACTCAGGTTTAACCGAAAGTCCACCCGTTACATCTGCAAGTACCAAGTTATGGTGAATTCCATAGAACTTCGACATGTACACAGTACACCAACCACGAAGGGACTCGAACCCTCAATCTTCTGATTCGAAGTCAGACGCCTTATCCATTAGGCCACGTGGTCGTCGGTAACCAGTGATGTATTCCTTCTTTCAGAATGTTATTGGGTCATAAGTCCAGGCCTTAATACATTTGTGTTGCATAATATCGCTGGATAATGCAGTGAAGAGCATATTGGATGTGCATAAAGATAAGAATGTATTTGTATAACTTGGAGAGATTTGCACATGGATTCATTATAATCTGTGTTTGGTGGCATAATCGTGCTGGATAATGTAATGAAGTGCACAAAGACAGTTTTTGCCTGACAAAAGAGAGATTTTTTATTTTAGAGATGTACATGGATACATTCTAGTCTCTGGCCCATATGGGGATCGAACCCTTGACCTTGGCGTTATTAGCACCACGCTCTGACCAGCTGAGCTAACAGGCCTGCTTACTGAATGAGTTGTTGCAACTAACTGTTTGTAAAGTGGCTCAGAGGGTTTCAGCATGGATCCTGAGTGTTTTCTTGATTTTGGCAAAGTCAAAGCACCCATTGCATTTGACAGGTTCACAGATTGAAGACCACGAAGGGACTCAAACCCTCAATCTCCTGATTCGTAGTCAGGCGCCTTATCCATTGGGCCACGCGGTCCTTAGAGTGTACACTCTCTGTCAGAATGGTAGTCCTCATAAATGTCCGTCAGGCCTTATGGCTGTTTGGTGGCATAATCGTGCTGGATACTGTGGTGAAGAACATATTGGATGTGCATAAAGACAGTTTTTGCCTGACAAAAGTGATTTTGCATGTTAGAGATGCAGATGGATAGATTTTAATCTGTAGTATGTTGCCCATACAGGGATCAAACCCGTGACCTTGGCGTTATTAGCACCACGCTCTGACCAGCTGAGCTAACGGGCCTGCATAACTGAATGAGTTGTTGCAACTAACTGTTTGTAAAGTGGCTCAGAGGGTTTCAGCATGGATCCTGAGTGTTTTCTTTATTTTGGTAAATTCAAAGCATCCAGTGCATTCCCGTTTCTTCAAGGCCAAAGGTTAGCTTTGAAGTATATGATAGTGATGGAGCTCAATACCCTCCATTTTAGTTGGCACAAACTAAAACAGGTCTGATTAACTGGGAACAATCATACTGCAATCAGTCACAGCCATGCATATAAATCAGTTGCCGGAACTTGAAACTCAGGTTTAACCGAAAGTCGACCCGTTACATCTGCAAGTACCAAGTTATGGTGAATTCCATAGAACTTCGACATGTACACAGTACACCAACCACGAAGGGACTCAAACCCTCAATCTTCTGATTCGAAGTCAGACGCCTTATCCATTAGGCCATGTGGTCGTCGGTAACCAGTGATGTATTCCTTCTTTCAGAATGTTATTGGGTCATAAGTCCAGGCCTTAATACATTTGTGTTGCTTAATATCGCTGGATAATGCAGTGAAGAGCATATTGGATGTGCATAAAGATTAGAATGTATTTGTATAAATTGGAGAGATTTGCACATGGATTCATTATAATCTGTGTTTGGTGGCATAATCGTGCTGGATAATGTAATGAAGTGCACAAAGACAGCTTTTGCCTGACGAAAGAGAGATTTTTTATTTTAGAGATGTACATGGATACATTCTAGTCTCTGGCCCATACGGGGATCGAACCCGCGACCTTGGCGTTATTAGCAGCACGCTCTGACCAGCTGAGCTAACAGGCCTGCTTACTGAATGAGTTGTTGCAACTAACTGTTTGTAAAGTGGCTCAGAGGGTTTCAGCATGGATCCTGAGTGTTTTCTTGATTTTGGCAAAGTCAAAGCACCCATTGCATTTGACAGGTTCACAGATTGAAGACCACGAAGGGACTCGAACCCTCAATCTCCTGATTCGTAGTCAGGCGCCTTATCCATTGGGCCACGCGGTCCTTAGAGTGTACACTCTCTGTCAGAATGGTAGTCCTCATAAATGTCCGTCAGGCCTTATGGCTGTTTGGTGGCATAATCGTGCTGGATACTGTGGTGAAGAACATATTGGATGTGCATAAAGACAGTTTTTGCCTGACAAAAGTGATTTTGCATGTTAGAGATGCAGATGGATAGATTTTAATCTGTAGTATGTTGCCCATACAGGGATCGAACCCGTGACCTTGGCGTTATTAGCACCACGCTCTGACCAGCTGAGCTAACGGGCGTGCATAACTGAATGAGTTGTTGCAACTAACTGTTTGTAAAGTGGCTCAGAGGGTTTCAGCATGGATCCTGAGTGTTTTCTTTATTTTGGTAAATTCAAAGCATCCAGTGCATTCCCGTTTCTTCAAGGCCAAAGGTTAGCTTTGAAGTATATGATAGTGATGGAGCTCAATACCCTCCATTTTAGTTGGCACAAACTAAAACAGGTCTGATTAACTGGGAACAATCATACTGCAATCAGTCACAGCCATGCATATAAATCAGTTGCCGGAACTTGAAACTCAGGTTTAACCGAAAGTCGACCCGTTACATCTGCAAGTACCAAGTTATGGTGAATTCCATAGAACTTCGACATGTACACAGTACACCAACCACGAAGGGACTCGAACCCTCAATCTTCTGATTCGAAGTCAGACGCCTTATCCATTAGGCCATGTGGTCGTCGGTAACCAGTGATGTATTCCTTCTTTCAGAATGTTATTGGGTCATAAGTCCAGGCCTTAATACATTTGTGTTGCTTAATATCGCTGGATAATGCAGTGAAGAGCATATTGGATGTGCATAAAGATAAGAATGTATTTGTATAAATTGGAGAGATTTGCACATGGATTCATTATAATCTGTGTTTGGTGGCATAATCGTGCTGGATAATGTAATGAAGTGCACAAAGACAGCTTTTGCCTGAAGAAAGAGAGATTTTTTATTTTAGAGATGTACATGGATACATTCTAGTCTCTGGCCCATACGGGGATCGAACCCGCGACCTTGGCGTTATTAGCACCACGCTCTGACCAGCTGAGCTAACAGGCCTGCTTACTGAATGAGTTCTTGCAACTAACTGTTTGTAAAGTGGCTCAGAGGGTTTCACCATGGATCCTGAGTGTTTTCTTGATTTTGGCAAAGTCAAAGCACCCATTGCATTTGACAGGTTCACAGATTGAAGACCACGAAGGGACTCGAACCCTCAATCTCCTGATTCGTAGTCAGGCGCCTTATCCATTGGGCCACGCGGTCCTTAGAGTGTACACTCTCTGTCAGAATGGTAGTCCTCATAAATGTCCGTCAGGCCTTATGGCTGTGTTTGGTGGCATAATCGTGCTGGATACTGTGGTGAAGAACATATTGGATGTGCATAAAGACAGTTTTTGCCTGACAAAAGTGATTTTGCATGTTAGAGATGCAGATGGATAGATTTTAATCTGTAGTATGTGGCCCATACGGGGATCGAACCCATGACCTTGGCGTTATTAGCACCACACTCTGACCAGCTGAGCTAACGGGCCTGCATAACTGAATGAGTTGTTGCAACTAACTGTTTGTAAAGTGGCTCAGAGGGTTTCAGCATGGATCCTGAGTGTTTTCTTTATTTTGGTAAATTCAAAGCATCAAGTGCATTCCCGTTTCTTCAAGGCCAAAGGTTAGCTTTGAAGTATATGATAGTGATGGAGCTCAATACCCTCCATTTTAGTTGGCACAAACTAAAACAGGTCTGATTAACTGGGAACAATCATACTGCAATCAGTCACAGCCATGCATATAAATCAGTTGCCGGAACTTGAAACTCAGGTTTAACCGAAAGTCCACCCGTTACATCTGCAAGTACCAAGTTATGGTGAATTCCATAGAACTTCGACATGTACACAGTACACCAACCACGAAGGGACTCGAACCCTCAATCTTCTGATTCGAAGTCAGACGCCTTATCCATTAGGCCACGTGGTCGTCGGTAACCAGTGATGTATTCCTTCTTTCAGAATGTTATTGGGTCATAAGTCCAGGCCTTAATACATTTGTGTTGCATAATATCGCTGGATAATGCAGTGAAGAGCATATTGGATGTGCATAAAGATAAGAATGTATTTGTATAACTTGGAGAGATTTGCACATGGATTCATTATAATCTGTGTTTGGTGGCATAATCGTGCTGGATAATGTAATGAAGTGCACAAAGACAGTTTTTGCCTGACGAAAGAGAGATTTTTTATTTTAGAGATGTACATGGATACATTCTAGTCTCTGGCCCATACGGGGATCGAACCCTTGACCTTGGCGTTATTAGCAGCACGCTCTGACCAGCTGAGCTAACAGGCCTGCTTACTGAATGAGTTGTTGCAACTAACTGTTTGTAAAGTGGCTCAGAGGGTTTCAGCATGGATCCTGAGTGTTTTCTTGATTTTGGCAAAGTCAAAGCACCCATTGCATTTGACAGGTTCACAGATTGAAGACCACGAAGGGACTCAAACCCTCAATCTCCTGATTCGTAGTCAGGCGCCTTATCCATTGGGCCACGCGGTCCTTAGAGTGTACACTCTCTGTCAGAATGGTAGTCCTCATAAATGTCCGTCAGGCCTTATGGCTGTGTTTGGTGGCATAATCGTGCTGGATACTGTGGTGAAGAACATATTGGATGTGCATAAAGACAGCTTTTGCATGTTAGAGATGCAGATGGATAGATTTTAATCTGTAGTATGTGGCCCATACGGGGATCGAACCTGTGACCTTGGCGTTATTAGCGCCACACTCTGACCAGCTGAGCTAACGGGCCTGCATAACTGAATGAGTTGTTGCAACTAACTGTTTGTAAAGTGGCTCAGAGGGTTTCAGCATGGATCCTGAGTGTTTTCTTTATTTTGGTAAATTCAAAGCATCCAGTGCATTCCCGTTTCTTCAAGGCCAAAGGTTAGCTTTGAAGTATATGAAAGTGATGGAGCTCAATACCCTCCATTTTAGTTGGCACAAACTAAAACAGGTCTGATTAACTGGGAACAATCATACTGCAATCAGTCACAGCCATGCATATAAATCAGTTGCCAGAACTTGAAACTCAGGTTTAACTGAAAGTCGACCCGTTACATCTGCAAGTACCAAGTTATGAATTCCATAGAACTTCAACATGTACACAGTACACCAACCACGAAGGGACTCGAACCCTCAATCTTCTGATTCAGTCAGACGCCTTATCCATTAGGCCACATGGTCGTCGGTAACCACTGACTAGTAGTATAAGACTCAATAAGAGTAGTATTTTAATACAGTCGTTGTGCTTTCAGGGCCAGCACTACACCTGCTGCTTTGCTGAACCATTCTAACCACTCTACACACACTCGTACCGCAGTGGGTGAGAGGGCTCATCCCACGGCCACGAGTGGTCCGTTCGTTGGTCGCCTGAATCTGTGCCCTGGTTGATAGTAGCCCATATCGGGCACCATTATCTATATTTCTCCTGTATTCTATCGTATTCCTCCTTATCCTTGCTTGTGTATGTATGGATACTTGGTGCTGTATTATATATATATATATATATACCTCTAATCTGGATACGACTGTAGGCTGGAGAGAGTACTGTCATTATTATTACCCTATATCCTACCTTCCCCTGTGAAGTGCTCATATTATATATCTATCCTTCTTGCAGGACCGGTGCCGGGGGCAGCTACGCTGGAGCAGTGTGCAGCTGTCCAGTGGTGGTGGTAAAGCCCTTTTTCTTGAGTTTGTTGTGTTGTGCTTTATTTTGAGTTGCTGTGTTGCATATTGCCACCACCCTGGATAGGTGAGCCTGCCAGCTCCCCTCATTCCGAGAGACAGCAAAATCCAAACGCGACGTACGACGTCGTTGTGACTGATTTTTTTTGCGTCGCGCCCTATTTTTTTGCGTCGCAACGTATTTTCGAGTACGTCCTGGCGTAAATATCAATTCGTCCCGTCAGAACGGACTCGTCGCGGCTATATCTACCCGTTTGCGACGTAATATGTTGACTGTTATTTCCCGTCGCAACGTAAAGAATCCGTTGTGGCGTGAGCTGGACTCGTCGCTGCAGAACGTGACTCGTCGCGGCTATATCTACCCGTTTGCGACGTAATAGGTTGACTTTGTTATATGCCCGGGGCGCCGGGTATATGCGCCCGGCACGTGCGCCTCTCCGCCGTCTCCAAGCGAGCCTGGGTGGTTCTCTGGGGTTCCAGCAGGCCTTTTTCCGCGCGCATCGTGCCCGGGGAACGGCCCATGCGCCCGTGCCTGCATGGCACCAGCGCGTGCACCTTGCCGGTCCGGTCCGGTTCCGTGGAGCCCTGCCTTCGCCGTCCCCAGGCGACCCTGCGTTCCAGAGCTGTCACCTTTTTTTGCCCACCGAAAATAGCAGATCTACCAGCTCCTACATACGGGATGGCCCGACCCGCGTCTGTGGACCCCTGGGGATCACGGTAGTCCACGGGGGTCCGTCTGTGTGTGTGTGTGTGTGTGTGTGTGGGGGGGTGTGTGTGTGGGGGTGTGTGTGTGTGTGTGTGTGTGTGTGTGTGTGTGTGTGTGTGTGTGTGTGTGTGTGTGTGTGTGTGTGTGTGTGTGTGTGTGCGAACTTCATGACAGTGGTGCAGCATTACATTGTATTTTGATTTGAAATAAATAATGATGAATAGATGTCTATACTGTTGCTTGTGTGTGTGTGTTATGCTATAGGGTTAGCTGGAACACACGCCCTGTATGATCTGTGGTGCGCATCTACAAGCTCCAAGTGTTGCGTCCACATGCAGCGCGTTGTGAGCTTGCAGATCGTCGGTGCCCCACTATAGAGAGATGGTAGGGTAGTGCCCAAGCCTATTCGTATTCCTATATGATCTGTGGCTATATTAAAGGCCTTTTATTTGGACTTATGTGATCTCACATAATGTGCGAGTCAGAGCTAACGTTACTCATTCATCATTTGCCGACTGATTTATATCACAGCACAGCTATAACATATATAGCACACATGTGTGCACATGTGTGCTTGTAATAAAAGTGGGTTTCCTATGTTTGCTATAAATTGTAGCTATGTCAGAACCTGGACGGACCACAGACAAGGGATTTAAATATATAACAGAGCAATCTTTATTAAAGGTAATACTCAGTGGGTTATAGCACAACAATAATAGAATGAGGCAAAAAGGTAATAAACTATAACAGGACATTTCATATATGCACAGCACTTAATGATAAAACCACTCTATAAAATACCAGCCTATTTACATGTACACATAGTGACATAATACAACAGTGTTTGGTCATGTACTTAACTAGCCGCCAGGGCGGGACCCCCCAGGGTCTGAGCTGTGACGCCGTCCAACTCCCCAGGGGATGCTTAGCTGGCCGGCGTGCCGCGCTGACAATACAGTCTCTTTAAACTTGGTCAGCTGTCATCGTAGGTCGCGGAGCGAGGCGGCCGATCACCCTGCTACTTGCCCAGCCCTGTCTATCTACAGGAGACCGTAAGTGTAGTCTCCCCTCCTGCTTCATTCAAAGCTAACTCCCCCTCGCTGTCTGTCTTCGCTGTCGGCTGGACTAAAACCAGCAAACGGCCCCTCCCGTCCCCAGAGTGCCGTGCCGCAAGACGTATGCTCCGACCTCGACCTGTACAAACACCCAAGTGTCCATTTTATACTGGCGTCCACCACCTGAATTCACTGCCGTCAATCAGTGCGTCTCTGCTCATCAATCACTGAGCTCCTCCTCTGCTGCACACATCACAATATGTTATAGCTCTAGAGACGCAGAGACAGAGACATATTTATTTAAAATAATCCTGTCTCGCACGGCCTATATAGAGCCAATAAACGGAGCACCCCCCCCTCTCTCTCTCTCTCTCTCTCTCTCTCTCTCTCAGCACACGCTGTGCTGTGATATAAATCAGTCGGCAAATGATCATTGAGTAACGTTAGCTCTGCCTCTGACTCGCACATTATGTGAGATCACATATAAAAGGCCTTTAATATAGCCACAGATCATATAGGAATTGGGCACTACCCTACCATCTCTCTATAGCTGTAGCTGACATGTGTAGGTCCGTTGCCTGAAAATATTACATGTGTAGATAAACGGATCTCTGAGTAAAAAAATGAAACGTGCAAAGTGTTACATCGTTGGCGGCTGTCCGAACCATGGAAATGTCAACCGGGTCGTCACACACCAGAACCAGACGAGGGTCCGAGTACTTAGATAAGAATCATAAAGTGTTTATCATAACATTTAATACAACAGTAAATTGAATGAAAGAATGAATGAATGCATTGATGAATGAACGAATAGTTTATTTCGGTGCTAAGACAATGTAAGTGAATGTTAGTCAATAAAATGAGAAAGACAGGCTGTTATAGAAGTAAGAAAACAATCACTATATATTTTGCGTGCTCTGCGCTGGCTGGCTGGCTGGCTGACTGACTGACTGACTGACTGACTGACTGACTGACTGACTGACAGAAATGACGCTATGAGCGTGGTGAGCTTTGATGATCGGCTAAAGTATAGGCTAATATAGCCTTGTATAGAAATGCATATGACCCCCCCCCCCGGCCCCCTCAAAGGGTCCACATGGGGTGGGGGGGGGGGGGCACGGATAGGAGCACAAGCGCTCAAACTATAGGTGCATGCGAGAATAGGCCCTATAGTATTTGCACATGGCTATGTGCACAAGCCACGCATTATCACAGTTTCTCTGTAAAGGTTGCTCACACACACACACACACCCTCACACACCCACACACCCACACACACACACACACACATACACACACACACACACACACACACATCCTTGGGATTGGGAAGTTTGCTTTCATTCGATGTATGATACATTATGCTATTCTCACTGAGTCTTGTGTCATCTATGTGCCATGCTTTTATTTGGCTGGCTGACTGGCTATATATAGCTGACTGGCTAACTGACAGACAGACTGGCTGGCTGTCTGTCTGTCATACCTATTAGGCCTATATAATATAGTATTATCATTAACCCCCGTGCGCTCTGATCCACAAGGCGCACGGGGCTGCGCAGAACCGCGCTCTGAGCTTGTAGATCAGATGCCGGCCGACAGACAGACAGACAGACAGACAGACAGACAGACAGACAGACAGACAGACAGACAGACAGACAGACAGACAGACAGACAGACAGACAGACAGACAGACAGACAGTCAATGCGCTATACGAGCGCGGTGAGCTTTGAATATAGCCGTTGCGCTGTGCGAAAAATAGTATTTTTTTCCAGTATGAGGCTATATACGCAGCAAGTGGGGGGAGGCACACGGATAGGAGCACAAGCGCTCAGACGCTCACACACACACACGCACACGCACACACACACACACACACACACGCACGCACGCACACACACACACACACACACACACACACACACACACACACACACACACACACACACACACACACACACACACACACACACACACACACACACACACACACACACAGACGGACCCCCGTGGACTACCGTGATCCCCAGGGGTCCACAGACGCGGGTCGGGCCATCCCGTATAGGAGCTGGTAGATCTGCTATTTTCGGTGGGCAAAAAAAGGTGACAGCTCTGGAACGCAGGGTCGCCTGGGGACGGGGAAGGGCTCCATGGAACCGGACCGGCAAGGTGCACGCGCTGGTGCCAGGCCCAGCGCATGGGCCGTTCCCCGGGCACGATGCGCGCGGAAAAAGGCCTGCTGGAACGTGCCGGGCACCGGGCATATAACAAAGTCAACCTATTACGTCGCAAACGGGTAGATATAGCCGCGACGAGTCACGTTCTGCAGCGACGAGTCCAGCTCACGCCACAACGGATTCTTTAAACTGCAACGAAATACCTTTTACGTCGCAAACGGGTAGATATAGCCGCGACGAGTTCCGTTCTGTTGCGACGAGTCCAGCTCATGCCACAACGAATTACCTTTTACGTCGAGAAGGGTAGATATAGCCGTGACGTGTCCCGTTCTGTCGCGACGTAAAAGAAAAGTCAACCTATTACGTCGCAAACGGGTAGATATAGCCGCGACGAGTCCGTTCTGACGGGACGAATTGATATTATACGTTGCGACTGAAAATAATAGGTCGCGACTTACGTCTCCGCCGCGTCTGGATTTCGCTCCACCTGCTCATTCCCCTGGTACTGGCTTGTAGGGGTGCGATAGTGATATATATATATATGTATTTATGTATTATCTATATATAATATATATACATGCTCTATGCACTTTATAGCACTTTAGACCTCCTGGGAGCCGTTGTTTATTGTTGAACTGTCTGCTTGCTATATGAAACTGATTGACTTGTTTTTATAACTTTTATACTGTTAAAACAATTAATTTAATAAAGACTTTTGTATATTGGTTACACACGTTTCTGCCTTGCCTATCTATTATACTGTATACTGAATCTGTGTTTGGGGAGACATTACGTGCTCCGGGTGTTCAGTGTTGTATTTAGTAAATATCTCCTGGGGCGCAATTCCCCAGGTGGCGTAGTAGGCTACCTTAAGCAATACCACCTTACCACACTTGCAAATGATGTAAAAGACGATTTTCTGAAAGTGGAGCGCTGAAGACGCACATGCTGAGTCATACTTCTAAGTGCTTTGACTGCAAAGATTTGGTGACAAAAAAGAACTGCTGAAACACATGGAAACTCACAGCAAACAGAAAGCACAAGCACAGCATTAAGGATTTGTGGAAAAGATAGACCTGTATATAATAATACTGTACTATACATGTAGGCTATACATATGTAACCTGTGACACTGCTGATGCCTAACTCATACAGTCTCTGTATAGGGTTGGAAACCTCTATCAGAACTGGAATTTAAACAATTCCGGTTCTGATTCACCCTTAACCAGTCTGAATCCTTTACGGATCCCTTGAACAATTTAGGGGGGTTCCAAATGGACCCTTACCGGTCTATGACTCTGAGAGTGTACAAATGGAACCAAATGGACCCTCAAGTGTCTATTTTGTTCCATTTGTACACTGGTCCTTGAAATGTAAACGTTTGAGAACCACTGGTATTGTAATTGTATAGCAGACGTTAAGTCCACACACCAGCTCTGACAGTGGGATGGAAACCGGTTATGGAAACGGTTCCAAATGTGATGGAACCGATTCCTGGTTCATCAATAACAGTCTGATTCCTCCGGTTCCGGATCCCAACCCTATGTCTGCTTGTGTTGCAGCAGTAGTGTGCAGGCTAGTTGATTCCAAAGTGTCCACTTGGTCTAATCGACCGTAACATCGACCTAGCACAAACTTTGGCATGCTACTAGTCCTACATACTTAAACCTACCAACCCCATTCTAGTCTACTTAGGTTCATCTTACGGTGGACATGATTGCCTGAAAAGGAATCTTTGAAATGTGTCATACTTTTAGAAATATAGTGCTTTCAAATTTGAGACTTTTATAATGGGGCTCAATGGCAGATTTTGGCACGTCAACAAATCACTTTCACCTAGAAACTCCATTCACACTTTTTATTATTCAGCTTACTGTGGAGACACATGCTGGAACTTTTTACTTTGAAATGTTTCAAAGTTATTGTTGAGTTATTTAAATTAAAGATCTTGTGCAGTGCCCGGTGTTGTTAGTCGGACCCACGGTTGACAATGCCCCTGCCCCATATATGGAGCTGGCCTGTTCACAACACTCCATATTTGGGCAGTATTGGGTAATACTATTACGTATTACCGAAATGCAGTAACTAACTTGTAATATAATACATTGCTTAAAAACAAAATGTAATTATAAAAGTCTTTCTGTATTACTGCATTACTTTCTGTCTGTCTGTCTCGTTGCTCTGTCTTAATATAAAGTAATATACCTAACACTGTATTTGGGCATGCCTGACACAGAACTCCATATAAGGGACACAGAGAGACAGATACAGATATCTCTATATATGGGCATAAAAGGGACACAGACATATGGGTGGAATGGTCTGACACGGGTATTGCATAGCCGGGTGGGGCATGGATCTCCAACTTCCATCATCCATCAACTCTGTTCTCTACAGCCGGGCACCGGTGACACTAATGGCACAAAATATTTTTCAGATGGGGGGTCCACAGTTAAATACATTCATTTATGGGTCCTTGAGTGAGTTGAGCAATGCAAAACAGATATCATAATTTGGTCTGCCTTTCAATATTTTCAAGGAAAAAAGCTAACTTTTGCCAACTCTCTGCCTTTCAATTGCCCTACTTCAGGGCAAAGACAAATGCATCATGTCATTGATTAGTGAAGTGGTTAACGCTAAATTTATTTGGTTTTACTGGAACAGGAGCAGAGCGAAGAATGTAATGAGAACTTATAGGCACAGGGGTCAGTCCGGGGGGACCCAGGTGAGGAAACACCCCTACCAAAAGTCAGTAAAGATTCTTCTGGACACTTTAAAAGTTTATAAGAAAACTCAGAATGTTTTAAAACATACAAAACAATTCTAATATTATGAAAATTGGATATTAACTGACATACTGTTCTGGGATGTCCAAAATAGATGACCCCCACAGAAACGGGGTGGGGGTACGGAAAATTTGAACCCCATCATTTTCCTCATAGTTTGGACTTCTAGGGAGCTGTTTTTTGACGCCTCGTACCACACTAGGCGAATGTTTCCATTTGTCCCTATAATTATTGCTCATGATTTCGATTATCCATTTGTTAAGATAGTTGACAATCATGTTGCAAGAACTTTCGTCTTGAACTGAAACAAACTTGCCGTAGTCTCATTACACTGCTCCACAATCCTATTACAGTAATAACCACATTAACAAACATTAAATATCAAATGGCTACATATTAAGATGCATTTCCCTGTGCAAACAAACTTGCCCTAGTCTCATTACACTGCTCCACAATCCATACAGTAATAAGCACATTTACCTGAAAACATATCACATGGCTACACATTAAGATTAGATGCATTTCCCTGTTCAGCCATTTGTTCTTTGTAGCGTTTGGCATCCTCTAGTGGTGGATAAGACCTCACCATTATAAAACAGTTTTTACACCTCATTAAAATTGTCGTTTATAATGAAAGTAATGTGGAACACCCAATTGTATGTTTTTTTTTATACATGAGAATAAAATAAACTGGGGTCAGTGGGGTGAGCTATTGAACTTAGGAAACAATGATGTAGGAAGTAGGCACAAAAACTCAACTGAAAGACACAATATCAAGTTCAGCAATAAAAGGCACAACCTAGGATTGTACTGGAGAAAAAATAAATATAATTTGCATCTCCCTTAACCCATCATATATTATAAAGGCCTATTCATAGTCTGGATTTTCGGTGGTGAGCTGACCACCGGAGCGGTAAGTAAAAACAGAGCGCAGGGCTGGAGCGGTGGTTTGCTTAGTAGTCTGGGTTCCAGCCTGAAACACTGTTGCATGAATTTGTTGTCACTCGCTAATTTCACGGAACTCAGCGATTCAGGCTGGAACCCAGGCTAAAACCTCCGTCCCTTATATTAAAATGGTCACCATGTACAATAGTTCTGTCACACTTTATCTGAAGTGATAAAGAACATCTTACACTATACCAGCATCTCTATAGTGTACATTGCGCATATAGTAAATTGTGTCTAACATTTTTGAACAGCTGTAATATTATAAGCTGCTTTCAGTGTACTTCTGATGAAAATACAACACAGACAATTGAATTCCATTTATACATTTATTGAATAGCAAAAGATCCGTTTTACTCCTGCATCTTCTCAATGGTCTCCTCCTTGTATTTGCCCTTCTCCTTTCCATCAGCGCGGGACTTAGCCTTGCGCTCCAGGATCTTCTTGCGGTCCTTGTCCAGTTTTAGCCTGGTGATGACCACCTGGAGAGTAGAAAATATATATTTTATGAACAGATCTACATGAGAAAACATTTGTGCAATGGTGTTTAGTAAAAATAGTGAGCAAGCTCACTACTATGATAGATCCGCCAATAGGGTTGGGTGACGATACGAATAATCGTCAATCGCGAATATACGAATCCAATCGCAGAATATCTTTATTAGGCGATTTCTCTGGACGATTTAGCCCAATTAACCTGTAAAGTGTGAGCAACATGTGAATCAATTTGGCCCAGCAAAGTAGTAACAGCGGCCGGGTGGAAATCCCCCGTTATAATGGTATGCTCCCACAGTCCCCTCAGCACTGTCAGCAGCCAGCATCGGGCACCGCGGCACGGCACTTACGGCAGCCTGGCTGGGAGCCGAGGGAGGCTGTAGCCTACATGTTGTTTAAGCTCCGGAGTCCAGACCCATGCAGTTTAATAATATACAGTCACAACAGAATGCACACTGCTGTCTCGTGTCTCATCACAATCCCAATGCGCCACCCGTGAGTGGCGGGGGGGAAAATAAAAAAAACTGTCCACTAGTGTTAGTGTATAGGCACGGGGATCATTCATTAGTTTAGCGCTTAGCTTAGCGTGTAGCCAATACTGTTGCAACCCACTGATTGAACTTCATCTCCGCCTGTAATCCAAGTTATTTTTTATTGACAACGTGAACTAACCGACACCAGCGCTGCAAAAATAGACAGATCTACAAGCTCTCAACGCCTAGCGAACGGAGCTGCGAAACCAGGCAGGACGCGGCGCCTTGAGAGCTTGTAGATCTGGCTTTTTTGCGACCTGCAGTGAGCTGTTCTCACTTTACTTTTATGACACGAATACATCGTCAATCGGCGAATATTGGTCAGACGATTGGCAGTTGAAAAGAATTGGCATATCGCCCAACCTTATCCGCCAAGCATTCGATTTCTTTTATAATCAATGAACTGCTGTTAACCTATATTACTATTATAGTCTTGCACATTAATGTCCCAGATGCTGGGGAAAATAATGTTTCATGAAGGAGCAACAGTGAGAGCAAGATGGGGCCATTTCAATTATTCTAACATGAATTCTATGCATTAACGATAGGTTAAGAAATCATTGGACACTTCCAAATACTGGGTTCTCATTCTGGCAAAACTCTGCAACTGTACATAAAACAGCGATACAATACATTTTACAACATTGTCCTCAATAGAATGATAGGATTAAAAAAAAGTGTCAAGTTGCCCAGCAAGTCCAAATTCACCATACTGTAGCTTCAATACCCATCCAAGACACCTACAGTATAATACACATGTGTACACATGAAACGCTGTAGCTGCTGCTAGGAACAGTGTAAAACCCAAATGCACCCAACCACCCCTTGCTCAGAAGGCACAGATGAGAACCCAACCTCCTCACCAACCCACTCACAAAACCAGTTTGTCTAATCCAAGGCTTCCTGTGTGAAGGCAAGATGGAGGAACCAGTGGAGGCAGCAGAACCATCTAGGTTTCACCACAAGTCACAAGATCCAGATTGTCTTGGCTAGCCGCACCTCCCCCACAAGGAGTGGACAACCATCAACTGCCCGAGGACACTGAGACAGCCCACTGTGAATGTGGGGATCCACTACAGACTGTGGGACACATGATGACCTAAAACCATCCCTGGGCCTGGTCAAGCATTATATATTTATTCATTCGACAATATAGAACAAATGCAGCCAACATATTTCCACTTAGTTAGGGGTACAGATTTTCCCAACTTTAGCCCCTTTACGTACTGGATTATACACTATATTAAAACACAAGTGGTCATCTAGTAAGTATCCTCCAGATACAAAAACAATGTAATCTATGTACTTCTACTAGCCGTAGCCTACATACTTAGTTGACCGGGGTCCCCCCGATCTAATACGTGGTACACTTAACTCCTTTCCCCTCTACTGCATATTCTGCAAACAGCCCATCTACAAGTCAACATGTCGCAATGCGCTGTGAACTGAACATTTTCCACAGAATAGATATGCAAGGCTTTTCCAACATTATGTAGTAGGCATCCTATGATGTGCTGTACTTACATCCAATTAACTTACAATAATGTTCCACATGTGGAATACAACCAATGACTTATCTACTAGAGAAAACAAGAAATACAGTAAGCATACAGCACATATCTGAATGCTGGCAGTTACGCTGACGGCTGTAGTTAAAAGCAAAGCATTGCAGCTTCACAATAGAACAAAGCTGATAAACCATAATTCACTTGCCGTTTTACTGATAGTTTTGTAAAACTGAATCATACTTTTGGGCTTGTGAAGTCTACCGATATGGAAGAGCATACAACCCATTTTGTAATTTGAAGATGAGCAATATGGTAGAATAACCAATTTTGCATTGTGAAATGTTCAAGTGATTTACTGTCTAGTCTAGACACCTCACCTTGCTGGAGTGGATGCCGACGTGGACTGTAGTTCCATTGGCCTTCTCCCTCTGAACGCGCTCAATGTAGATGACATATTTCTTCCTGTAGACCTGTACTACTTTGCCAATCTGCTGGCCTTTGTAGTGTCCACGGACCACCTTTGGATGCACACAGAAAAAATAAAAGGGTTAACTTAACCCATTCTGACCTGAGATCAGATTCATACGAGGTTTCCACTGGACACACACTGGTCTGATCAACCCATTCTGGGTTAGGGTTAGGGTAAAAAAATGTCAGTCGTTCTTCGATTTTTCAAAAATAGCAGACCTACAAGCTCGTATCGCGCCACTCGGTGGCGCGATATGAGCTTGTAGATCTGCTATTTTTAAATAGCTAAAGCATAACATGATGCCGACACCAAAATGGGTGCCCGGTCAGAATGGGTTAAATACAGCACACCTGTCTGACACTTGCCAAAACAGAGCCGATCTAAAGTAGCCTGGAAGCCAGACAAATCTGCCAGTGGAAATAAAAACAAACAAGTCTATGCCATGCCCAAAATACAGACACCAGTGGTTAAGCAACTATGACAACAAAACATATCTACATATTCTTGCTCCCTGAATCAATGTCTCATCTCAACAATCCAAAACATCCTCACCTGGACCTCGTCATCTTTGCGGATGGGCATGGACCTCACGTTGTACTTCTGACGGAGCTCCTTGGAGAGGGGGGAGGACATAATCTTCCTACGGATGTGTGAGGGGGCATTGAAGTGCCTCTTGCGGTTCTTGCGCCGCGAGGATGAAACCAATGGATTAAGCTTCATGATGCTGCAAAATAAATAAAATGGAGTGTGTTCATTAACAATCACGTACAATTTAGCAGATACTTATCCAGACAATTTACATGTGAACGGCTGAATTAAATGGCATTAACTTACAATATAGGCATTTAGCAGACGCTCATAATCCAGAGCAATTTACAGTAAGCAAGACCACCACATGATATGATGATCAAATACATATAAATAGTCAAGGATAATAAGCAAGCTAGCTAAGAACCTATCATCCATCAGTAGAATATCTGTACAATGAAACTATGAATAGTATACACTAGTGTTATCTTAGTCAAACGACAAGACAAAACTGCAAAACAGTGCAAAGAAAAACAGTCAAGTAGCAGGATAATTGAAATAACATTCAACTAATTTGGCATTTGTCTAAACGTGCATTTTTTTTAAATCATTGGTGTACAAACAATAGGCATATTTAAATATCTAAATAAGGTGAACCAGGAACCAACACACATTTTCCACAGTAGAACTACTTTGACACGCTACAAACATTAAACAGAAAACGTGACATGATGTGCAAGCTAGTGCTAGTGCAAACATTATTTTGGTCATGTAAAATATTTAAACTATGGATTTTATCAGCCAACGAGTTGCAGTTGCATGCGAGGACTGGACCAGGCAATGAGTAGCCAGTCACAAACAGAACAGAAGTTAGAGAACCTAACCAAACTCCAATTCCACAACTTGTGGGGTAACCAGCTTTAAATATTAATATCTAACTGGACTAGCACGGTGTGCTACATGGTAGCATAACAGCAACGCTAGCTAGTAGCACCAGAGAACCTTACAGCTACGATTAGCACGGCTGCTAACTACAACACATTACACTATTGTTAAGTTTTGTTTACCGTCCCGTTAAACTAGTTATGTGAACGAGAGCCTCTCGAAATTATCTCTGGAGCTTTTTAGCGCATCTGACCGTCCCAAGCGCATCGACATGCGGATACAGACAGACACTCGAACGGGGGGGGGGGGGGGGGTGCTCTCAAACTGGTGCGTTTTACGTTATTATCTATATGAAACTTGGGTTTCATATCAATCGTTCTTGAACTGTGACAAGATAAGCTTAATGCTCGGGCCAATGTGGGGTAACTTATAGCACGGATGTTTATGATGCATGAGGATAACTTTGGTGATTATCAGCAGTGAATTCTTACCCTGCCGATGATTCCTCTATGGCCAGCGGAAAAGAGAAAGAGAAGTACTTCCGAGAGCATTAGTTCACACCGGACCCCCGCGAGAACTACGAAGAAGAACGAGAACATGAAATAACTTTTATTATAAGACGCCTTAACTGACGACGTCACAATGCGTCACACTGATAAGCAACAGCATGCGCGCGCATAAACATAAACAAATAATTGGTCTATAGAAACGCTGTTTAGACTTGCTTATTTTTATTAGATATCATTTATTAAAATTATTTTTTTATTTCAAGTTGATTTAACGTTTATTTCCTTATAAAGCAGATGTGCTTACTTCAAATGTTGCAAATCTGTTTATTATTATTATTGTTGTTGTTGATAATGATGTTTGTTGATGTTGTTTTTTAGCAGATTGATATTCGAGACTAGTAGTTGATCATATGAGAAATTGCCACGAGATGGCGCCAAAGGAATACATTCTTAACCCATTTGGGAGAAGTTTCTTCCATCTATTTTATCATCATCGTCCGGTAGTCACGAATAACACGAATAACTCGGTTAATTGCGTCGTTACGCAGTAGCCTATATAAACAGGAAAACAGCAGGACCAACTCAAGGTTTGCTTGGAAAACATTTTATATGGGACACAGCCACAGGACAGTCTATGACGTGCAATTTGTAAAAATGTAAGTCAGACCCTGGTCAGACGGACCCTGTGTGTTGCAGAGTCTGATCATTATTAGGCCACTACTATCACTCAGTCAATCGCAGTAGTAGATGTCCTTATAGTGTTGAATTGTTCTTTTGTAGCCTATGTTAGACTTCAGTTAGTGAAGTTGAAATATACTCCAGCATTAATCTGTAGGAGGCCTGGGATGTATATTTATTAAAAGCCAAATATATAAATGACAGAAAAGACAGAGGCTTGTTTCCAGGTTGGTGGATAAACATTCATTCAAATCTAAACAAGCACAAGAGACACATTTCATTTCATTTCCTTTCCTTTCCTTTCCTTTCCTTTCCTTTCCTTTCCTTTCCTTTCCTTTCCTTTCCTTTCCTTTCCTTTCCTTTGCTTTTACCTTTTCACTTTGTGTATGTTGTTGAACAGCCGGCATTAGAGTTAACAGAATAATAATAATAGCCTGGCTTGTAGCCTATACCCTGCCTATAAACCCTTTGCTGTTTTCATTTGTCATGTAGGCTAGTGTTGATCTCTCGTCTCATGCACCTATTTGCAGCTGCTTCTGGGCGGTTGCTGATATGGTGATAGTTTTTTGTTTGTTTTGGCTATGGTCAGTCACATTTTCAAAGATCCATTGCCATGTGGTTCAGCTTTCCTCTGTCCATGTGGTTTGCAAAACTGTCAGTGACATTACAAAGGTAATTTGACTGGCTGTTGCATAGAACTTCTCAAAGAATGTCATGTCATGGTCAGTATACTGTAACTATTATGTTGGAATCATGTCATTATCACGTCCGTATCATGGTCTGTATCATGTCAGCATCATGGTCAGTATCATGTCATGTCAGTATCATGGTCAGTATCATGTCATGGTCAGTATATGGTCAGTAATCATGTCAGTATCATGTCATGGTCAGTATCATGTCAGTAGCATGGTGAGTATCATGGTCAGTATCATGTCAGTATCATGGTCAGTATCATGCCAGTATCATGGTCAGTATCATGGTCAGTATCATGTCAGTATCAGTATCATGGTCAGTATCATGTCAGTAGGATGGTCAGTATCATGTTGAAATCATGTCAGTAGGCTATCATGGTCAGTATCATGGTCACTAATATCATGTCATTATCATTCATTCCCATTGCTTTATTGTTGAACTATCCCTGACATGAATGCACTGACTAAAAAACTCTAAATATAACGTTTCTTTTTAATAACTTTTATTTTCATATTAGTGTGAGATAGTGACCATAGTGACATACAACTAAGGCAAAAAAAACAAACATTTTTTTTAAAGTAAAAAACAGAGGGGAAATAATGATACAGGTACACCGTACCGTTTGTAGTACACAATATAATGTCATAAACATAGTACAACTAAATTCCATCCATTTACTATTCATGAGTCTTTCTATCACTTATTCTATTGATATAACATACATCTGTCCGACTCCGATTACAGAAAACAGGCCACACATACTTTATACTTTACAGGGTCACATATTCTTAGAGTTCTAATGCGCTAGGAAGATATAAGTTATATAAATAATAGAAATTAAATAGAAATCACAAAACTGAAGTATGTTTTATAAACATAAACAGCATTATCCCTAGGGAACTAATCATTTGTATTGCCTGTGTCAACAAAGAAAACATCCAAAGCAGACATCCAGAGAGTTGTTTGTTCAATCAATGTTGAACAAACAAATGCTTTTGATTTGTTTGTTCCACATTGGACTGATGGACAGGGCTGATGCTGAGAAAAATTGCCAAACCAGTTTAATACAGTAATTTCCTTTGTTGAAGTTTTTGTACAAAATAAATTAACTGTGATGAACATCTTCAGTAATATGTTGTACAGTTTCATGTGCCTATACTGGTATTAATTTATAGTTCTGTGATTTCAGATGAATTCATACACATTTAACCAGCCATGACCTTAAATCAGAGGTTTTCAAATATATTCTTGTCAAGGACCCCTAGATGAATACGCATTTGGGCACAGACCCCATCTGAAAATATTTTGTGGCAGGGATCCCAGATTTGTGTTGTTAAAATGTTGAAAAAAACCTTTAAATAGTTTGAAAATGTTGCTGGTGGCACCTGGAAACAGTCCAGAGGGAAGCGCGCACATCCCAAAGAAATTCATAGGTGCTGAACTAGGGAGTGGCCGAATGGCCTGGGAACCATGAGGTTCCCAGGCTCCCCCAGAGTTAGTGTCGAAGTGTCCTTGAGCAAGACTCCGAACCCCTAATTGTTCCTGGTGTGCAGGTTGGTGTCTTGCATGCAGGTTTCCTCCGCCATTGGTGTATGAATTGGTAAATGTAATGCACAATGTATAGCGCTTTGGATAAAAGAGCTATATAAATGCACCATTTACCATAACTAAAATATGTACATGAAGAGGGAGGGAAGTCTGCACACTGTATACTAGCTCCCAGAAATGTTATTTAAAGGACATTAGTTTTTTTCAACCAAGGTTCATGTTTTAGGTTGTTATTAGAGAAAGTAAAAGATGAGTGTTATTTATTTAGTCGCTTTGAACAAAATGCATCAAGACATGAACGCAGCGTCCGATTGGTGTGCAAACCTTTGCATGGACATTCCTCCACTAAGCCAACTTGGCAAGAAATGACCTCATACATGTTTCGAATCGGCCTCATGGTTGTGCGATTCATGTTCTTACCCATAACTCTTGAACCGTAGTTCGTAAAATCAACGTCTCTTTCCCCTGGATTCCTTGGATCATGACACAATTTATACAGTTTCTATAGTCTATTCTATAGCGTCTTAGTTGAGGAGCACAGGGATATTGTGTGCGAATTCGTATAAAAGCGCCAAAACAGATGTAGTCCAGGGCATGCTCAGGCGCCCATTTAGCTAGGGCGCCTGAGCCGGCAACCTTCGAGGCCCCACACCATTGACAACCTACTGTAACATTTTATAAATTTCATTATGCTTTAAGTACCATGTGATGTGTCAAACTTGGGGGTTTTCATGATTCTGAATCCATTTCAAGCATTAGTTTTGCACGAAAAACACTCCTTGGGCTAAACTTGCCACTTGCTCAAATGTTTTTTGTGCAAAACTAATGCTTGGAATGGATTCAGAATCATGAAAAATCCCTATTTTGATATGTCACATGCTACTTAAAGCATATTGACATTTAGAAAAGTTTGCCTTATACAGGTAGGTTGTCAATGGTGGCCATATGGATTTGGCCACTGTGGCGACCCCGAAGGTCACCGGCTCGGGTGCCCTATAGCTAAATCATTAGAGCAGGCGCTGGGCTATACATAATGTGCAAAATGTGGCGCTTTTATACAAATTAGCGCAAAATCACCATTCTCTCTCCCTATGCTCCTCTCCCCCTGGAGCCCAAAGACCTCTGACAGTCCCGTTACGTAGCGATGATGACCTTCAGGACTATCCTTTGGTAAGATGAAAGGCATTATACGCTCTAATGAAAAGATCAATCAACATCAATGCCAGACCCCTGCATCAACCCTCCGTCAACACAAACACACATCCCGGCATACATACGTATGCACACACACACACACACACACACACACACACACACACACGTGGACATGCACACAGCACACAGGCGCCACACACACACACATCATAGGCCCTCTGCATTAGAGTGCATTGAGTTGAACTTGCTGTATGAAATGTGCCACAGTATATAAATAAGGATTGATTGAGTGGTCGTACGTGCACGGTGGACTTCAGAGGGGTGTCACTATAGTGTCACTCGGCGGGGCTGCAGGACAGGCGTGCTGAGCGTCGCTGCTCTGCCAGGTTTGCTCTGTTTACTGTAGCTAATAATCTATAATTGCCTCTCCTGTTGAGGATAATTAACGTTTGCCAGCATGTCACTACCTGCAGAGTGTCATTCATTAGAGATGATGATAAAACGCATGAGTCACCCCCCCCTGTCGGCCCCAGCTCTGCAGGGAGGGTGCACGGGCAGGGGAGGGGGAGGGAGCGGTGCCAGTGGGGCGTTCACCTGCTGAATGTATCGCCCTCCCCCACCCCCATCCTTCAGCCTGGCATAATGACCTCATTAACCACTTGATATGCCCTAAATTAATAGATTGCAGCAAAGGTTTATGGCAGTGGTTCTCAAAGCAGGGGGTCCAGGGACCCCGGGAGTCCTTGAGTGGGTTCCAATCCAGCTGGGTCCCCAGCTGTATAAACAAATGATTGATAGTTGGGAACGAACCCTTACTTACAGGTCTGTAACTCTGAGAGTGATGCCGTGGGCTTGTCAAAAGAACATGCAGTGAAAATAGCCAATCAACAAGCTTTTTGATGATGCTTTTTGATAAGACTTATAAGCGTTTTAGATACGAAAGCAGATATAAAAAAATATATATATTTTGTGGCTTGCGCCTTTAGGCCTGTAGTGTCAGTCCTGAACTGACACCACTGGCTGGTTACTGAAAGCGAGATCTATAGTTTAGACGTGTATAATAATAAAAACAAAGAACTGATGTCCAAACGTTGTGACTTCGTTTTGAATTAACTGGTATTTATTTACCGTCACTCAGCAGGTTTAAACAACGACAAATGCAACAGCCTTTGTTCTCATGACTCGATACAGTCAACAAACTGTTGCCTCTTTCACTTCAGTAGCACCTGTGCCTTGTTGCTCACTTTCTCATATAGACAGGGGCCAGGGCGTCAATTATAGAAATATAATTGAACCCGCAGCACACTGCCAGGCTGGACTAGCAGGCAAGGTGCCTGGACCGCTGATCCACAGCCCAGGCCGAAAGCAGATATTTCTAAAAAAAGATTGCAGATTTATAAGCTCAAAACGCATGTCGATACAATGCGCTGTGAGCTTGTAGAGCTCTGGAGTTTTTTTATTTAGTTTTTAATTTTTTAACATAGAGACACCAGGTTGAACGTTACTAGTTGAAAGTGGTGGCATAATGCCACAACTCATAATCTGAGGTCTAAATAAATAAATAAATAGTAAATACAGTAGCTATGATAGTTGTGATGAAAAATTGGCAGACACACAATCATATTCAAAGATGAATGGCTATTATGGTTAAATGTTGCTGTCATTGAGGTAGGCTTTCTGGCATGGAAAGGTCGCCATACATGATTTATGAGGAGAAAATGTCATGTGGAGACGGGAGTTGGATGTGGTTTGTGTGCGATGCAGAAGGCTTTCTTCTTCCCTTATACGTGCCCTCTACCCTGTCTTTTTAACCCATTCTGAACGGGCACCCATTTTGGTGTCGGCATCATGTTATGCTTTAGCTATTTAAAAATAGCAGATCTACAAGCTCATATCGCGCCACCGAGTGGCGCGATACGAGCTTGTAGGTCTGCTATTTTTTGAAAAATCGAAGAACGACTGACATTTTTAGAATCTGATCTCAGGTCAGAATGGGTTCATCAGACCAGTGTGTGTCCGGCGGAAACCTCGTATGAATCTGATCTCAGATCAGAATGGGTTAAGTCACAAGCCTAATTCATGCTCTGTCATACGGCGGTGTCGAGCGCCTAGAACGTCAGATATACAAGCTCACAGCAGGGCGCGGATTCGATGCATTGTGCACTTGTAGGTCTGCTATTTTTGACGCGCAACACCGCTGTACAACAAAGTATGTTTTCAGCCAGGTTGTCTGTCTGTCTGTCCATCCATCAGCTATGAAAGCTATATATCTCAGGATGTGTCTGGAGGGAATATCATGACATTTGGCCCAAACTCGAAGTTGAGTAGATTGGAAGTAGATAGTCACACTGTCAAGGTCACTGTGAGTGTGAACTGAAAGTGAAAACGCATGCATGGGCTAGTCTACAGACGAATACTGGACAACTCACCCTGGTGAGTTGTCACTTTCTGACATGGCGGGGTGAGTTGTCTGTACTTTCTGCTGGGGCAAGTTGGGCGAGTTGGTAAAGAGAAAAGACGGACAACTCACCCTGAAAGTCTGGACAACTCACCCCGGTGAGTTGTCTTCACTTTCTGACAGTACTTTCCATGGCACCCATTACAGTAATTCAATTTCGGATCTAACTATCGGTTCCTACAGACTGCGCAGTCACGCGCTAATTATTTATTTAACAGTAAAATCCAGTGAAACACTGTTGTAAGTAAGGAGTAGAGCGTCTCTCTCTCACTCTCTATGTAGCATTAGACTTCACTCCCAACGAACACAGTTCTAATAGGCCTACTTACTGACTGAATACATCTGATATATTGACACCCCCCGGCCCTCTCACACACACACACACACACACACACACACACACACACACACACACACACACACACACACACACACACACACACACACACAGAGAGAGAGAAATCAAGAACAGTGGATCTATGCCGTAATTCAGGAAGATAAGGTTGAATAAATCTAGATTATATTAAGGATAAATGGGAAATATGCAGTAAAGTATATAAAAGAGCTATAAAAGAGGGTAGGCCTATACAGTCAGACAACTCACCCCGAAAGTGAAGACAACTCACCCCGAAAGTGAAGACAACTCACCCCGAAAGTGAAGACATCTCAACGGGGTGAGATGTCTGGTGAGTTGTCCGGACATTAGGGGTGAGATGTCCGGACAGCTCACTTGGAGGTGCAAAAAGGGTGAGTTGTCTTGTTACCCTACAAAACACAGTACAAGTCTGAACAGCCTAAAAACAACAAACACAGTAGTTAGTGGAGGCATTTAACTGTGATGCAGTATTGCTCCCAATCTTCGTGCTTTTCCTGGTTGAAAGCTATGGCTATATACTTTTAATTTTTACCCATGGGAGACTGTGATGGCCACCCTTGTTTTAACAAGGGTGGAACAGATGGAACAGACAGTCTGAAATCTCACCTCTTCAGAATCCATCTTAACCCGTAGCACTTGCCCTATAGTCTATGACCTTACATGTGCATGCAAAGGGCTCAACTTATGTAACTTAGATAGCATTTGATGTAGAAATAGCACTCTATGGTAGTGAGTATACGCATTAGTTTCATTATATAGATATTCCACTTCTAGGTTCTTAGCTTACGTACGATTCTTGCCCATGTAGTACCATGTTTTGTTCTTGCTTACTGTAATTCTCTCTGTAGTGTCTTCTAAATGCCTACATTGTAAGTTGTAACATACACAACTCAATTACATTACTTTCAAAATCAAAATGTGGTTACCACATTTTGTGAGTAACAAATTAAACTGACTGGGCAGAGAAGAGAAGCTGGCTGATTTCCTTCTGGATCTGTATTGAACATCCAGTATAGGCCTACTGTGTAAAATCTCGTCATTGGCATATAGCAGTGCAAGATGCTAACATGGGCATTGCACTGGTTATGTTGTCACTGTGTATTCTGCTTCCAGAGCTCATGACCCAATGTTAGCAGTTAGCGCAAAGAAAATATATCAAATGAAATGTATTATACAGAGATTCAATTATATTTTCTGGCACTTGGGAAATGTCAAATTGGAGATGTGGATGCTTTATTAAGTGCCTAAAACTACCTGTTATCGCCATGTTAAACCTTGTTGACTGTGATTGATATTATTCTATGAAAGATGCAAAGAGCAAGTTAATTTCAGTGTACACTGCTGTATGGAGTTGTGTTTTTGAGATCTTGCCACCGTAGCCTAGTATGCAGTCCAAGCCATTAACTACTTTGTTTGAAGATGTAAAGTTGATAGTTTCACTGATTAAATATATTGTAATATTTCTTGGGTGGAATCAGGAAAGAAAACAGATATAGCAGCTGTATAAATATAGAAGATGGTAAAAATGGATTAATGGATTTAAGATGAATGTGATAGCCTACTACTTGTCACTGGGGGGCCCCCTGGAAACTAGTGTTTTCTAGTCCCCATTTGCAGCATCACTGACTGCCATCATAGTGCATGTTTGTAGTGTATGAGGCTTAAATCTTATGTAGCTACTTGTACACATTAACAAATTAAACATATGGATTCCCTCTGCTGGAATGTGTCACAATGACCACACTCTGTAAGGTAAATAAGTAAGGCAACTAAGGTAAATAAGACAACAACCCTGTACTCTGTAGTGGGTTCACTAAGGACAAATATCCATGTTTTCTTCAAATAAAAGCTTTTATTAAAACAAATTCAAAATTAAGACAACTTTAAAACTCAATAGAAACCTGTTTAAAAGTATTAACACCTATAAATTATATAAACATAATTAACAGAGATCTTTGATAGCTACAGTCACATTGAAACTCACAGTACACACAAGGTCGGACTTGACAGGCCGCATGTTGGTGTGAAGGGGAAATGCCTTATGGTGGCATTGACTGAAGTCAATTTGGGAGACTTTGAGACGTGATGGTGAGCGGCTCGAGATCAGATGGAGAGCGAGCAGATCGAGTGCACAGGTATGGATGCAGCTTTTCTCTGGCCAGCTTAAATCTCAGGCCAGAGAACACGTAGATCAGATCTTTTGCAGCCACGTTATGAAAGGAGACCTGTCCCGCGTCATAGTCTACAAAGACCCCCACTGCCTGTAGCTTCTCCTTCACCAAAAGATTGGACCCAGAAGACACGGAGCCATATGCACGATACTGGCCAGCGTCCAGCACAATGACCCAGCATTCATTCCTAACAGACATGCTGATGGGATACTTTCGGTTAAGAGATGCACTCGCCACTCCTACAGTCCAGCTAGTCTTCCCCTTTACCTGGACCTCAAAGTAAAACTTCCCTGATCCGAACCCTTCCTTTGACAACACTGCGTGATGTTTAAATCGCTTTCTAGCATCAGGGACATCTTGCGGCGTTGCGCCAAGCATCACCGCTTTCCCATCGGGGGACACGATGAGGTCACGGTGTGCAGTGTCGGGGTCAAGGGTCACATCCACAGCGCAAGCCTTCAGCCGCTGCAGAGTGACTTCCTGATACAGAAGAGTTGCACATCTCCTAACGCAGTTGGTATCAGGCAGTTTGAAGTCAACCGCTTTCTTCAGGTCCTTGTTCAGCAGAGCGGGCAGGCTTGACAGCAACAGGACAAGGCGGTGGTGATCGACAAGGCGATGGTGTTCATCAAAGCAACGCTCCAGGTCGTCACGGTTCTTGCCGAGCTCAGTGATTTCCATGTTCAGTTCTGTAATGACACCTTCCGCTTGCTGCTCTGCCGCTCTACACCGGTCCCCGATCACCGCAACTAGATCTGGCCGGGAGCGGATCAGCTGCTCTTCGAAGACTCGTGCCCTCTCAGTGAAGAGTTTGAGCTCACGGATCATGTGTGATCGTGCGGTTATCGCACTCGGGACTTCTGCACGTTTGGATTCGTATTCCGTCTCAAGTAGTACAATGTGGTGATTTTTGTGGTCCGTTGTCATGCAACCACCACAAATAAATGCCTGGTCAGTCTTACAATAGAGGTCAATGTGCCTGTGATGGTTCTTGCACAACCTGTCTTCAAGACCTGATAGAGGCGCAGATAAAGTGTGGCCCCTGAGGCCTGCAACTCTCAGGTGAGGCTCCAGGTGCGTCTCACAGAAAGAAGCTAGGCATACTAGACAAGACACAACAGCCATGTCCTTCCTCGCAGAGCAGATGTCACAAAGAATGTCATGAGCAGGTTGGTTTTCTAGAAGTTGAGCCCACGTCTTATGTCCTACAGCCAACTCTGACAAGACAGTATTGACTTGCATTTGAGGTCTGGTTGGAAACCTTGCATTACACAGAGGACACTGGTAAATGACCCTGGTGTCCCAGTAGTGCTGAATACACGCCTTGCAGAAGTTGTGGCCACATGGTGTGGTGACTGGTTCAGTGACCACATCCAGACAGATCGCACAGACCAAGTTCTCACCGGTAAGAAGAAACCTGGCAGCTGCCATATCTGGATAGAAGAAAAAAAAAAGAGCAAAAAAAAAAAAAAGAGACATTTCAGTTTAAGATACATTTAGCGTCCCCATTCCATAGGGCTAACAGTCAGTGAAAATCTACAAACTTGCATAGACATTTAGTGCAGCAACATTTAGTGTATAGCAAAAGCAGGCAGCCAACTCAATACTGTACTTAAGTACAAAGTTATATTTCTCGTCTTTTTTAACTTTACTGGGCATTTCCAATACCAACCGTTTACTTCTACTCCACTATACACCTCAGATGCAAATATTGTAGTTTTACTCCACTACAAATTGAAAACATTAAACAACCAGGTGCCCAGAGATGTAAAAGTCAATAAAGTTGATCAAAGGGGATGAAACTGATACAAATCGATGGACCGTTATAGAGCAAAGCATGTTGGTTTAATAGCATTTTCCCTTTTTTTAACTCCAGAGTGCCAGGATCCCCCTTTTTCTCTGATATAGCCACTTCAGCCCTATACATTTTGGCCATTTGAAAATGGCAGATAGCTCACTGTGAACTTGTAGATTTGCCATTTTCAAAAGATTGTTATACATTTGAAAACTTGTGAAATGGGGGTTTCATACTTCACATAAGTATGTGTATTTTGATACCAATAGGCCTACTATAATGTTTTTTCTTTCCCCCCCCCCCCACATACAAAAATATTTCGGAAATGATACACAAGGTCAATAAAAAAAATGTGAAGGAGAAAGCCTAAAAACCCTCCAGGGGCTTGCAAGTGGCTTCTCCAGGCATGTTTATACATTCATAGTTTGTGTTTGTTTAAAGAAAAAAACAATCGTATTGAACATGCAGATCTTAAACATTAGAATACATTTTAAACATTATAACTATAATGTAGTTTTACTCAAGTACATTTTTAACCAGTTTGTTCTTGAAATATTTCTGCATTGCAGTATTGATATTTTAACAAGAATCTGACATTTGATTGTATTAATACATTTTCTTCTTACCTCAACTGTGGTGCAATTATGTTTCAAAATAAAATAAATAAATCACTATGTGTGGGTTCACGCAGGGTAGCTGTTGACACGTGCCAAACTTGTGCAAAGCTAGCCTTTTTGACTAGTGAACACAGCTGAACAGAATCACGTTAATTGAGGGTGTGTTTCATTTAGGTTTCATCATCATCAGTGGTGGAAAGTAACTAGTACATATACCCAAGTAGGCTACTGTACTTAAATACAATTTTTAGGTATTTGTAGTTTACTTGAGTATTTACAATACCTTTACTTCAGAGTAAAAAACTTGAGTATTTCCAATACCTTTACTTCAGAGTCAAATATTGTACTTTTACTCGATCCACTACAATTATTTGAAAACGTTTTACTAGTTACTGTCAGGAATACAGTCTGAGGCTTGCCTGTGGGTGTGACTATACTTGCCATATGTGCTTCTGCCCTGACTAATTGTCATTTCTTGTCATTCCAGTGCCGTCACTCCCACTCATCTGCTCACTCTCAATCAGCCAATCAGAGTGGAGCTTCACACCTGCACTCTGTTCGTTTGTCACACTCAGTCTACTTAAACCCTGCTTGTCTCTTTGTTCTCTGCCAGATTATATCTCCTGTGTCCCTGTGCTCTCTGCTCCAGTCCCACCAGTTTTGCTTGCATTTAGATTTTTGTTCTTTGACCACCTGCCTGGATTCTGACCTTCCTTTTGCCTGCCGGATATTGGATTTGTTTGCCAGGGTTTTTTGTGGATCTGTTTCATGGACTTGTTTTTGGACTTCCTTACCTGTGAACTGAATTACAATTAAAACTCTGTTTCACCTTCAACCTGTTTCTGTCCGCTTCTGGGTCCTAAAATCATATCCTGACAGTTACATTGTAGATTTCAAACATTACAAAACATATAGTATAGCTATATGCCTACATTTTGGCCATTTGAAAATAGCTGATCCACATGTGGATCAGCTATTTTTAAAAGATTTTTCTACCTTTTAAAACCTTAATTGCATAATGAGTACTTTTACTCTTAGTACTTTAAGTACATTTTGATGCCAATCCTTTTGTACATTTTGAATTCTGGACTTGTTGTGAGTAGTTCCATATTGCAGCAGTATTGCTACATGGTGGTTTTTATTTTGAAGGAGGGTAGCAAAGCTCTCTGTCTACCGAGCAAAGCATGACCGAAAGAATAAGGTTTCAAATGCGAATACAAGCGGCCGGAATGAGTTTTCTTCGCCGGGTGGCTGGCATCTCCCTTAGAGATAGGGTAAGAAGTTCAGTCACACGAGAGAGACTCGGAGTAGAGTCGCTGCTTCTTCGCCTGGAAAGGAGCCAGCTTAGGTGGTTCAGGCATCTGGTTAGGATGCCTCTCGGGCGTCTAGGGAGATGACCTGCACTGGGTCAGCGAGAGAAGAACCATTATGCTGCCCATCGGGCCAGAGCTGCTCAGCCCCAGCAGTCTCTTCTCTGCATAGATCTTGTTGTAGTATACAACAATGCTGTGTACTTGTACAAGGTACTTGTATGTGAATATGCAATGTACTTGATATGTATTGTGTACTGCCTGGAGTGTAACAGGCTGACTGTCTTGTTAGCCACTGGAGACAGCTCAGAGAGCAAGGTCAACGTGCTGCTAGCGGCTAGCCGATTGTTATTGTTATGTCTCAGTGGCACGTCATTAGGACATTTGGATCCAGAGCTATATATGATTCTGTAATGTGTAATAAACTTTGTGAACGTTTTAATGTGACCAGTCTCGTGTCATGTTAATCTTCTCCCGGGAGGGCCCGTCTGTCTGTCCGCCGCCGAACCATGGAAATAATCAACCGGGTCGTCACACACCAGAACCAGACGAGGGTCCAATACTCACATACAGCACTGCACACACTCTCTGCCTTGCACAGGTCTCACATACAGTAAACATACAGTACTGACTGAGCTTCCCTTCTTCCCAGCTATGTCCTGCCCGATGCGGGAGCTAACTATTTCCATAGACAAGTTAACCGTGATGCTGTCCTGGATAGTCAGCTCTCGTTCTAAGCACACATTACAGCTGTCACTCGATCGTGTAGGTTTACACACTACACAACATTCGACGAATGAGAGCCTTCCTCACCCAGGAGTCAGCTCAGCTCCTTATCCAGACATCAATCAACAAACAAACATGACTATTGTAACTCCCTCCTTACTGGCCTATCGGCATGCACACTTAAGCCTCTCCAATTGATCCAAAATGCTGCAGCTCGCCTCGTTTTCAACCAGCCAAAATTCTCACATGTCACTTCCCTTCTCCACTCCCTCCATTGGAGTAGAAAACTCTGATGCTGGCATTCAAACAAAGCAACCAAAGGTATGGCTCCCCCATATCTTGTAAGTCTGATCGCACCCTACAAACCCTCCCATCCTCCCAGATCAGCCGACGCAAGGGAGCTGGAAGTACCGTAGTTAAAAACGCCGGGACAATGCTCCACATGTCCCAAACTCTTCTCGCTCCAAAACTATGGAATGTACTTCCCATTGCAATCAGAACTGCAGACTCAGAGTAACTCCCAATCTTCCGCCGTAGTCTGAAAACCCACTTCTTCAGACTCCATCTTAGCCCATAGCACTTGCCTTAATTAGTAGTCCAGGCAAAATAGCATTTCCAGACAGACTAATTAAAAGAGAATTTTTTTCAACAGATATCATTTCTATGAGGTGTCTAGAATAACATACTAAAAGTCCTAAGAAATCCTAGATGTGGAAATATGTTTAATTCTCATCAATTCAAGATGTGTGCTAATACCTCGAGAAAACTAAACATCCTAATGGTCATTTTTTTTCCTTTTGTCCTATCACAATGAAACTTTCCACAATGAATCTTAACATGAAAACTAAACTTTTTTGTATTACAAGTTTCTCTGAAACTTAATTTGAATATGCAAATTAGCTTAATATATATTGAATATGCCCACATTTGCATATCACGAAAATTACTTTTCCCCAAAATGTATAATATTTACATTGTTGTTTGTTAATGATATCAAACACACTGATCAGACTTTCATGAACCATTTCATCGAAATATTGTGACTTCATAGAATAAAAAAAACACCATTCATATGTATGACAAATGCATAAATCCGTCAAATCTTCCTCCAACCATCCTACTGCTAATGGTTGATGGCAATGCTGCTTTTGGACTGGCCTCTAACCTGAAACCTGCCGGGCTTGGTTGTACCTACCGGGGGCATAATCCCCACCAGCAGTGTCTCAGTCCATCCCAGTCTTCTTGTTCCTGTACTCTGCAGACACGCCTGAAGCTGTTGCAGGCCATCTCCCACCTCCAGGTAGACTCCATCACACATCTCCCACCTCCAGGTAGACTCCATCACACAGCTCTGTCTCCTCCAGGTAGACTCCATCACACATCTCCCACCTCCAGGTAGACTCCATCACACAGCTCTGTCACCTCCAGGTAGACTCCATCACACAGCTCTGTCTCCTCCAGGTAGACTCCATCACACAGCTCTGTCACCTCCAGGTAGACTCCATCACACAGCTCTGTCACCTCCAGGTAGACTCCATCACACAGCTCTGTCACCTCCAGGTAGACTCCATCACACAGCTCTGTCTCCTCCAGGTAGACCCCATCACACAGCTCTCCCACCTCCAGGTAGACTCCATCACACAGCTCTGTCCCCTCCAGGTAGACTCCATCACACAGCTCTGTCTCCTCTAGGTAGACTCCATCACACAGCTCTGTCTCCTCCAGGTAGACTCCATCACACATCTCCCACCTCCAGGTAGACTCCATCACACAGCTCTGTCTCCTCCAGGTAGACTCCATCACACAGCTCTGTCTCCTCCAGGTAGACTCCATCACACATCTCCCACCTCCAGGTAGACTCCATCACACAGCTGTCTCCTCCAGGTAGACTCCATCACACATCTCCCACCTCCAGGTAGACTCCATCACACAGCTCTGTCACCTCCAGGTAGACTCCATCACACAGCTCTGTCACCTCCAGGTAGACTCCATCACACAGCTCTGTCACCTCCAGGTAGACTCCATCACACAGCTCTGTCTCCTCCAGGTAGACTCCATCACACAGCTCTGTCTCCTCCAGGTAGACCCCATCACACAGCTCTGTCTCCTCCAGGTAGACTCCATCACACAGCTCTGTCCCCTCCAGGTAGACTCCATCACACAGCTCTGTCACCTCCAGGTAGACTCCATCACACAGCTCTGTCACCTCCAGGTAGACTCCATCACACAGCTCTGTCTCCTCCAGGTAGACTCCATCACACAGCTCTGTCTCCTCCAGGTAGACTCCATCACACAGCTCTGTCTCCTCCAGGTAGACCCCATCACACAGCTCTCCCACCTCCAGGTAGACTCCATCACACAGCTCTGTCCCCTCCAGGTAGACTCCATCACACAGCTCTGTCTCCTCCAGGTAGACTCCATCACACAGCTCTGTCTCCTCCAGGTAGACTCCATCACACATCCCCCACCTCCAGGTAGACTCCATCACACAGCTCTGTCTCCTCCAGGTAGACTCCATCACACAGCTCTGTCTCCTCCAGGTAGACTCCATCACACAGCTGTCTCCTCCAGGTAGACTCCATCACACATCTCCCACCTCCAGGTAGACTCCATCACACAGCTCTGTCACCTCCAGGTAGACTCCATCACACAGCTCTGTCACCTCCAGGTAGACTCCATCACACAGCTCTCCCACCTCCAGGTAGACTCCATCACACAGCTCTGTCCCCTCCAGGTAGACTCCATCACACAGCTCTGTCTCCTCCAGGTAGACTCCATCACACAGCTCTGTCTCCTCCAGGTAGACTCCATCACACATCTCCCACCTCCAGGTAGACTCCATCACACAGCTCTGTCTCCTCCAGGTAGACTCCATCACACAGCTCTGTCTCCTCCAGGTAGACTCCATCACACATCTCCCACCTCCAGGTAGACTCCATCACACAGCTCTGTCTCCTCCAGGTAGACTCCATCACACAGCTCTGTCTCCTCCAGGTAGACTCCATCACACATCTCCCACCTCCAGGTAGACTCCATCACACAGCTGTCTCCTCCAGGTAGACTCCATCACACATCTCCCACCTCCAGGTAGACTCCATCACACAGCTCTGTCTCCTCCAGGTAGACTCCATCACACAGCTCTGTCTCCTCCAGGTAGACTCCATCACACAGCTCTGTCTCCTCCAGGTAGACTCCATCACACAGCTCTGTCATCTCCAGGTAGACTCCATCACACAGCTCTGTCACCTCCAGGTAGACTCCATCACACAGCTCTGTCACCTCCAGGTAGACTCCATCACACAGCTCTGTCACCTCCAGGTAGACTCCATCACACAGCTCTGTCTCCTCCAGGTAGACTCCATCACACAGCTCTCCCACCTCCAGGTAGACTCCATCACACAGCTCTGTCTCCTCCAGGTAGACTCCATCACACAGCTCTGTCACCTCCAGGTAGACTCCATCACACAGCTCTCCCACCTCCAGGTAGACTCCATCACACAGCTCTGTCTCCTCCAGGTAGACTCCATCACACAGCTCTGTCACCTCCAGGTAGACTCCATCACACAGCTCTCCCACCTCCAGGTAGACTCCATCACACAGCTCTGTCACCTCCAGGTAGACTCCATCACACAGCTCTGTCACCTCCAGGTAGACTCCATCACACAGCTCTGTCTCCTCCAGGTAGACTCCATCACACAGCTCTGTCACCTCCAGGTAGACTCCATCACACAGCTCTCCCACCTCCAGGCAGACTCCATCACACAGCTCTGTCACCTCCAGGTAGACTCCATCACACAGCTCTGTCTCACACAGCTCTGTCTCCTCCAGGTAGACTCCATCACACAGCTCTGTCTCCTCCAGGTAGACTCCATCACACAGCTCTGTCACCTCCAGGTAGACCCCATCACACAGCTCTGTCTCCTCCAGGTAGACTCCATCACACAGCTCTGTCCCCTCCAGGTAGACTCCATCACACAGCTCTGTCACCTCCAGGTAGACTCCATCACACAGCTCTGTCACCTCCAGGTAGACTCCATCACACAGCTCTGTCTCCTCCAGGTAGACTCCATCACACAGCTCTGTCTCCTCCAGGTAGACTCCATCACACAGCTCTGTCTCCTCCAGGTAGACCCCATCACACAGCTCTCCCACCTCCAGGTAGACTCCATCACACAGCTCTCTCCCCTCCAGGTAGACTCCATCACACAGCTCTGTCTCCTCCAGGTAGACTCCATCACACATCTCCCACCTCCAGGTAGACTCCATCACACAGCTCTGTCTCCTCCAGGTAGACTCCATCACACAGCTCTGTCTCCTCCAGGTAGACTCCATCACACAGCTGTCTCCTCCAGGTAGACTCCATCACACATCTCCCACCTCCAGGTAGACTCCATCACACAGCTCTGTCACCTCCAGGTAGACTCCATCACACAGCTCTGTCACCTCCAGGTAGACTCCATCACACAGCTCTCCCACCTCCAGGTAGACTCCATCACACAGCTCTGTCCCCTCCAGGTAGACTCCATCACACAGCTCTGTCTCCTCCAGGTAGACTCCATCACACATCTCCCACCTCCAGGTAGACTCCATCACACAGCTCTGTCTCCTCCAGGTAGACTCCATCACACAGCTCTGTCTCCTCCAGGTAGACTCCATCACACATCTCCCACCTCCAGGTAGACTCCATCACACAGCTCTGTCTCCTCCAGGTAGACTCCATCACACAGCTCTGTCTCCTCCAGGTAGACTCCATCACACATCTCCCACCTCCAGGTAGACTCCATCACACAGCTGTCTCCTCCAGGTAGACTCCATCACACATCTCCCACCTCCAGGTAGACTCCATCACACAGCTCTGTCTCCTCCAGGTAGACTCCATCACACAGCTCTGTCTCCTCCAGGTAGACTCCATCACACAGCTCTGTCTCCTCCAGGTAGACTCCATCACACAGCTCTGTCATCTCCAGGTAGACTCCATCACACAGCTCTGTCACCTCCAGGTAGACTCCATCACACAGCTCTGTCACCTCCAGGTAGACTCCATCACACAGCTCTGTCACCTCCAGGTAGACTCCATCACACAGCTCTGTCTCCTCCAGGTAGACTCCATCACACAGCTCTCCCACCTCCAGGTAGACTCCATCACACAGCTCTGTCTCCTCCAGGTAGACTCCATCACACAGCTCTGTCACCTCCAGGTAGACTCCATCACACAGCTCTCCCACCTCCAGGTAGACTCCATCACACAGCTCTGTCTCCTCCAGGTAGACTCCATCACACAGCTCTGTCACCTCCAGGTAGACTCCATCACACAGCTCTCCCACCTCCAGGTAGACTCCATCACACAGCTCTGTCACCTCCAGGTAGACTCCATCACACAGCTCTGTCACCTCCAGGTAGACTCCATCACACAGCTCTGTCTCCTCCAGGTAGACTCCATCACACAGCTCTGTCACCTCCAGGTAGACTCCATCACACAGCTCTCCCACCTCCAGGCAGACTCCATCACACAGCTCTGTCACCTCCAGGTAGACTCCATCACACAGCTCTGTCTCACACAGCTCTGTCTCCTCCAGGTAGACTCCATCACACAGCTCTGTCTCCTCCAGGTAGACTCCATCACACAGCTCTGTCACCTCCAGGTAGACTCCATCACACAGCTCTGTCACCTCCAGGTAGACTCCATCACACAGCTCTCCCACCTCCAGGTAGACTCCATCACACAGCTCTGTCTCCTCCAGGTAGACTCCATCACACAGCTGTCGCTACAATTATGTTGTGTCTTTCCTACTCCTTAAAGGTTTCACATGTGACATTAATTCATTTATTTTTAATGTCACAATGACACAATCCCTTTAATGTTTTGCAAATTCATCCATCCATTCATCTTCATCCGCTCATCCGAAGTCGGGTTGCATAGAGTTCCAGACTTCTCTTTCCTGGGCCACGTTAGCAGGGGAACCTCCCCTGTTGTTGCTACCTTGTCGTGGTGGTGAGGCTTGTGTGCCTCTGTGACCCTGAGGACTATACCGGTGGGGGTTATGCCCCCGGTAGGTACAACCAAGCCCGGCAGGTTTCAGGTTAGAGGCCAGTCCAAAAGCAGCATTGCCATCAACCATTAGCAGTAGGATGGTTGGAGGAAGATTTGACGGATTTATGCATTTGTCATACATATGAATGGTGTTTTTGATGTTATTCTATGAAGTCACAATATTTAGATGAAATGGTTCATGAAATACTGATCAGTGTGTTTGATATCATTAACAAACAACAATGTAAATATTATACATTTTGGGGAAAAGTAATTTTCGTGATATGCAAATGTGGGCATATTCAATATATATTAAGCTAATTTGCATATTCAAATTAAGTTTCAGAGAAACTTGTAATACAAAAAAGTTTAGTTTTCATGTTAAGATTCATTGTGGAAAGTTTCATTGTGATAGGACAAAAGAAAAAAAATGCCTATTAGGGTGTTTAGTTTTCTCGAGGTATTAGCACACATCTTGAATTGATGAGAATTAAACATATTTCCGCATGTAGGATTTCTTAGGACTTTTAGTATGTTATTCTAGACACCTCATAGAAATGATATCTGTTGAAAAAAATTATCTTTTAATTAGTCTGACTTTTGGGTCTAAAATGGGCTAGATTGCCTGGCCTATAGTAGGCCTACTTGCCCTAGCCTCGACCTTCTACAGGCATATATGCATATAGGCTCAACTTATGTAACTTAAATAGCACTTTATGTAGACATAGCACTCTATAGTGTATAGAGTTATAGTATTAGTTATAGTTTCATTAGATAGATATCCCACTGTTAGGTTCTTAAGCTTACGTATGATTCATGATGAATATTTGCTATGTATTTGATGTAGGCCTATTACACATGTTATTTGTTCTTGCTACTGTAAATCGCTTAAGAGTGTCTGCTAAATGCCTAAATTGTAATTGTAAATTGTACTGCATGCACATGCACACCCACGCACGCACGAACGCACGCACGCACGCACGCACGCACGCACGCACGCACGCACGCACACACACACACACACACACACACACACACACACACACACACACACACACACACACACACACACACACACACACACACACACACAGCAATTGAGGTTCAAGCTTAAATAATGTACCACATACTTGTCTTTTTTGGTTTGATTTAGTTTGTTTATTTTCAGCACTACTACATTCTTTCTACAGGCATAAAGGACTACACACAACAGAACCGGTTAAATGACACCTGTTTATTTCAAGTTTGGTGATAAAGTTACAGACTGGAGTGCACATCCATATGTTATATTTGGTTGATTCAGTGTGCGTGTCCCCGTCGGTCTGTTACCTAATCTCCGGCACTGTTAACGCATTTTTAAGAAAACTACATAGTCGGGGGATATTAATCAAATCTGGGAATACATTTCTTACCAATAATTTTCTTCACTAATGTGTTGGTAAGGGTGTCTACTAACATGTTCAATAGGGCTCAACCACCCTTTTTGACAGCTGCTGAAAGTTGGGGTACCATCAACAACCAATATATGGCAAAATGTTCTAAATTTCATTATACTTTAAGTAGCATGTGACGTGTCAAACTAGGGGGTTTTCATGATTCTGAATCCATTCCAAGCATTAGTTTTGCATGAAAAACACGCCTTGGCCTAAATCTGGCCATATAGCCACTTCCCCAAATATGCCCAATTGTGCTGGCTATGGCCGCTTTTAGCCCAAGGAGTTGTTTTCGTTCAAAACTAATGCTTGGAATGGATTCAGAATCATGAAAACCCCCTAGTTTTAGAACATTTTGCCTTATATTGGTTATATTGGTCATGTGAGTTAGATTTAGTGATTGTGTGGTACTAATAGACTGTCAACCAGTTCAACCCAACGCCATTTTCTCAATGGAAGAATAGGGAGACCACTACCAACCAGTTAAACATAGCATACTGTTACTGTACCATACAGATTGGTTAAAATATTTTATATATTTTGAAAGTCAAGTTATAATGTTATGGAAAATGTCATAATTGTACATCTCCATTTTGGAAACACGTTAATAATAATCTTAAAATAGTCACTCATAAAGCTTTGCATTATAATAATTTGAAATTAATCGCATGATGGTGACATTAAAACTATACTATACTTGGTTGGGGGGCCCCCTGGAACCCCCTCAAGGAACCATAACCCATTCTGACCGGGCACCCATTTTGGTGTCGGCATCATGTTATGCTTTAGCTATTGAAAAATAGCAGATCTACAAGCTCATATCGCGCCACCGAGTGGCGCGATACGAGCTTGTAGGTCTGCTATTTTTGAAAAATCGAAGAGCGACTGACATTTCTAGAATCTGATCTCAGGTCAGAATGGGTTAATCAGACCAGTGTGTGTCCATGTGGAAACCTCATATGAATCTGATCTCAGGTCAGAATGGGATAAGGAGTTTCTGACCTATCATTTTCAAATCATTAATGAGAGAATCCCTTATGAGACCCCCACAGAGGCACACTTTAATGATGCCCTGGGTCTTTGAAGGGAAGCCTTTACCTATAATTAGTGTCCAGGGCATTCATTCTGAGTGGCCTATAGTGGAAATGTATTTATTTTCTAATTTGAAGGACCCCCCCCCCCCGTTTTGGTATTTTAGGCCACGAGCATTACTCTGAATGTATCCCGTAAAGGTTCATATTGGACCTGTATACGAGTCCATTTCGTTCCCAACTATCAATAATTTAGCTGGGGACCCCCTGGAACCCCTTCAATGACTCCTGGGAATCCCTGAAGGGATTTCCACGTTGAGAACCACTGCCCTAAAAAACATAGAATGACCTCCGATCAGCTAGAATCTGCAAAAAGTCATTGGTTGGACAATGATTGGATCTGTACCTCGTTATCTCGGGCTAAAATAAGTTGCAGATTATCATTTTAAAGACTGAAGATTTTCTTCAAATAATGTTTATCCCATGATTTTGTAACTAATTTTTCACCCCTGTGTCAATTATCGAATGTGATCCTGGGCTCTACACACCCTCCGCCAACCTATAGTCCCCATATATGGGGGACATGAGGAGAGCAACGGACTTGAACTCATGCTTCCTTCATGTCTGAGTGTCCAAGTTGCTCCTTTACACCTGACAGGGGGGAGTTTCCCTGGTTCTCCCAACCAGGGAAATGACATTTTTAAGGGTAGAAACCTTTTATCTCCATATTTAATATTCTTATGATATTCTTTTCATGCAGTACACGAATGCTTTATTTTATATACTTGTGACAGTGTTGCACAAAAGTAGCAAGACTAGCACAGCAGTTCAGTCAGGAAAAATCATGAATGGATCAAATATTTGTATTGAATATAAAATGAGCAATTATATTTATTTTGGTTTGGCGATCAATTTTATCAGTTTTTAGGTACTCTGAGAAAGTACCCCCTATACCAATAGAGATACCCTCTATGCACATGCATAAAGTGAGTGGACAATTGAGTGGCAAAGTGAGTTTAACGTAGTTTAATGCAATCAGACTTTTCTGTTTGGATGTATTGATTGATTGAAATATTTATTAACAGTTTGCAGAATTACAGTAAATTTCAAGCACAAACTCAATACAAACAACTGTGAGTGGACGACCCAATTAAGCATTACACTTGTTTACAAGAGGGTCCACCTTGTTCAATTTATCAAAACATTTAGAGACATACAAATGGGCTGTTAAAGCCAGAAAGTAGTTTTTGCCACTCAGTAGGCGTTCCCATATTTAACCCATTCTGAACGGGCACCCATTTTGGTGTCAGCATCATGTTATGCTTTAGCTATTTAAAAATAGCAGATCTACAAGCTCATATCGCGCCACCGAGTGGCGCGATACGAGCTTGTAGGTCTGCTATTTTTTTTTAAATCGAAGAACGACTGACATTTTTAGAATCTGATCTCAGGTCAGAATGGGTTCATCAGACCAGTGTGTGTCCGGCGGAAACCTCGTATGAATCTGATCTCAGGTCAGAATGGGTTAAAAAAATAGATGCCTCATTGGCCGCTGCAGTTCGTTGGAGCGATGTGTGTTGTACGCCGGAAGTGTGGAAGGCTTGTTACGTCACACTGCCACTCAAGTAATTACTGGCCAATCACAGTAGCCTGGTTAATAAACCAGACCGAATCAGCCGTTGGCAAAAATAAATTGCCTGCCGGCGGATTTCGGTCTGGAGAGGCTCAATTGTACGCCCATTTCCTATACACCAGGGAATGTGGGCGGCCAATCGGGACACGGTATGCAATATGGGCGGGCTTTGGTACAGTGACTTTCAATGCTTTGGACCTTTGACTGACAGTAGCTCTGACCAATTGCGTCAAAGAGAAAATGTTTCCCTGGAAATGAAATCCAAGCTGAGCCTCCCCCAGACTAATATCCCGCGGTCCGTGCGATATATTAGTCTGGTTTATTAACCAGGCTACAATCACAGCGCATCTTTTCCGGGGACTTACAGACCCGAACATGCACTCTGTGACGCACGCTCATGCTTCCGCGGTGCTTCGCAAGGAATCTCGGGAACGTTTTGCCCTCCCTTGAAGCACATTCGCTCCAGAGCCGGAAAGGGCGTCTACGTTTATATGTCTATATGGGCATAAAGTTTAGTCCGGGTATGATGATGATGTCACGCACAAACTCTCAAATTTAGAAAGGGGTCTCATGGTCGCAGCAAACGTATGTCCTGTAGGCAGAGACGACACATCTGTGGTGTAAACAGGCAGGTCTTCTACTACAGTGAATGGTAGACTGATTGATGTTAGTCTGCTGAAACGTTGCTCTTTTACCTGCTTTTTACTAACACTAACTTTACAAAGATGCCCAGAACATCGGGATGAACCTGTGTAGTTTATGGCTGCTCCAACAGTATAGTGGCAACATTCAAGAAAAACGGAATGTCAAAAAATACACCGCGGTGGCTGAGACCAGAGCCATAGAGTAATGGTTGAGACGAAGCAGTGAAAGGTCCAGAAAGATACATATAACGTCAGTCTTATACCCAATACCCAATGTTGTATGAACACAAGGCTACTGTACTTTATACCTCATACTAAGTTTCCACCTCTAAATCACATTTCAAAATATACATTTCTGTAACTGGTGGGAAATGCTGGACGGACGCTGGCAAAGTCATTTAAACGTTCATCTTATAAGCTTCAATCTACCATTTTTAATGCAGGATTGGAACCTTGCTTTCCTGCAGGAGAGACCAAAGAACCTAAGCCGGGTAAGCCCCATAATTCCATTCATTCATTTAGTGTTCAATAAATCTCTTAAACTTATTAGATTACAATTTAGGCTTATATGGTGAGGTACACACAAGTTTGGGTTTTGCCTGCTAACAATGCCATGATGACCTTAGATAGAACAATAAGCAAGGGTTGGAGTTGCACAACGAGATGGTGGGGGTGGGGAATCCAATATTTCTTTAAAACTCTTTTTATAGTCGAAATGATCTCCCCCTCGATTTTCTTTTCTTTTTCTTACAAATTGAGCACTGGAATAAGCTAATCTTGCTTCATTTGGAACAGAATGTACCATATAATGCCCTTCTGAGTACAAATCACCTCTAACTAAGATCATATATTTGTGACCACCTTGCAATAATAAAAACGTAAGCTTCTAGGTACATCATGGGCAGTTTACCAAGGAATACAAATGCCCCAGTGTGAGTGATCACTCACACCATGGCATACTGAGAATGTCTTTTCATTTATTTACATTATATCATATCATGAACCTTTGCAGATATCATTTTTATTTACAGCTATCAAAGCTAAGCTGCACAGTAAAAATCCATCCATAGTGTAGATTGAATTAATTTCTTGAATAATTTAATTTGGTGTTAATGCGGCATTGTGTAACTTTGTTTGTTTGTATAGTTTGTGAGTACGTTAATACAAATATAACTTATACAATTGGGGTGGTTGTATTTTGTCTGCCTGCTCTTCCATTGAGACATAAAAGACCGTGTCAAAGATCATGTCTCAGCGAGACACAGGATCTGAAACAAGATTCAATTTATCCTCTGCGCAAGCGGGCAAGCTCTATTAGCTCCTACAATGTCAGCAAAATGTTCAAATCCGGGCTAGAAGACGAAAGTTACATAGTACCGCTTTAATCAAATCCGGAGTGTAATTCACACGTCCAATAACAGACATTGTACTGTGTCCCACAAAAAGGCATACAGTATTACTCATTTTCTGCATAAAACAATTAAATCCAGCACCACGTCACCATATTTTAAAAACACATACAGTAAGACATCTACTATAATTCAGCACATCTTACCTCTGAAAGACATCATAAACACAGTTTACAGAATAGGCCTACTGGTCATGTACTGTAACATCATTCTATAAAGTTGAAGACTCAGCTGTCCAGTAAAGATGAGCACTAGAACAAACGCTGCGCTTTGCAATCGAACGGTTTCCACCCCTCCGTCACTTCGCCCCCCGTTTGTCCTGGTGCTCCCAGGGCACGGGGTCGTTTTCGTCCGCCAGCGAGCCGCTCTCCCTCTCGTGCCAGAACTGCTCCACGTCGGGTAAGGCGACCCCGTCTTGGAGACTCTCCCTGTCCCCCGCGTCCTCCTCGCCACCCCCTCCTCGCGCCGCCACTGCAGGCTCCTCCTCCTCCTTCGGGTGCCGCGCCGCCTCCCTCCTGGAGGCGCCGTGCCCGCCGGCGGAGCTCGGACAGAGGGCCGCGGGGGGCCGGTCCCCCTTCTTCTTGGGCGGGTGCGAGAAGGACTCTGGCCTGGGGCGAGGCGCGCGCTGACAGGTGGGGGTGTGGGGCCCGGGCCGCGGCGGATGCTGCTTGCGGAACGTGAGCCGCCGGAACAGCCCGCGGAGGCCCTCCCGGAACTCCTCGGAGAGGGAGAGGACGACGACGGGGTTCGCCAGCGACAGGGAGAAGGCGAGCAGCTGGGAGGAGAGGGAGAGGAGGAGCGGAGGCGGGTGGAGGAGGAGGTGGGGACGACGACGAGCGCCTCCGCCCTCCTCGCTCTCTCTCTCCGCCAGATGCCTCTCCCACACCCACACCACCCACTGCGGCAGCCAGAGGATCGCCATGGCGACGGTGAGGCCGAAGAGCATCAGGGTGAGCCTGCGGGAGCGGATCTGCGCGCGGAGGTTGGCGGTCTTGCCGGAGGAGCGCTGCTGGCAGCGGGCGTACGCCTTCCAGAAGTACAGCAGGGCGACGCTCAGCGGCGCGCAGTACACGGCGAGCGGGTACGCCTTCGCGTACGCCGACATGAAGTCGCCGGCCCGGGGCGGCACGGCCATCACGCACACCAGGCCGCCGCGCCGCTCGTCCGGCCGCAGCGTGGCGAACAGCCAGTGCGGCACGGTGACGGAGCAGGCGGACGCCCAGACGGACGCCAGCACCGCCAGTATGGAGCCCATGCCGACGACGCCGAGCTGCTGCTGGCCCGTCGGGTCGGAGACGTAGCGGTAGCAGGCCTTGGCCATGACGGCCACGGTGAAGCTCTTGGCCGCCATGCAGGACTGGAGGAACCAGTCGGCCGTCTTGCACACGGCCCAGCCCAGCCGCCAGCTCTCGGCCTCGGCGTAGGCGGCGGCGCGGAGCGGCGCGGCGAACGCCAGCACCAGGCCGTCGGCGAACATCAGGTTGAAGATGAGCGCGTTGATGAGGGAGACGGTGCCCCTGTGAGCGCAGTAGACCAGGATGCCCATGGCGGTGAGGTTGCACGCCAGGCCCAGGACACAGATGACCCCCAGGACGGCCGGCACGAGCATCCGCAGCTCCACCACGACGGGGTCCAGGTGGTCGCCGGAGCCTCGCTCGTCAGAGGGCCACCTGTCGACGGAGCTGTTGTGCACGGCGGTCATGTTGGTCCCGCTGGAGAGCTTGTCCATCTCAGCCCAAGACATGGAGGACTTGGAGGACTATAAGAGACTGAGGCAGGAAAGGTATAGCCAGGAACGTGTATTAACATGAAAAATAGTGCCAGAAAAAGTACTGTATATAACGGTCCCACCAGAGGATTTAGGGTATTTAAAAATCAATTAACGCTAGTAGAAAATGTAACCTCGGAAACTCTATTACTGGTGGTAATAATCACATCAGCGAACAAACGGATGGATGCATCAGCGATCGCAGCAGCAGCGCCGGCGCCTGTCTGTCTCCGGGCTCGTCTGTGCGCACGCTGTTATAAAGACACTGTTTGAGTGACAGCAGCTATTCCCAGCCGACGGCTAACACATCATCTATTCTACAGTCACACTGGGACCATTTGAAAAAAAAAGAAAAATGCCCACTTTGCCCAGCATGACATGCTATTACATTGGATTTTCAGTTTCTCAGTAAGCACTTGACTAATCATGTCTATTATTATTATTATTATTATTATAAAGTCATTTTGCGCTAAGCCAAACAGTCACAGTCACAATCTGGAATAATGTATTGTAACAACAAGACATGGCTCTATTATGTTCTGTAAAGGGAGGATGGCGTGTTCATTTATTCCCAGACGTTTGGGGTGGCAAGGATTCAAGGAAGTGGAGCTGCCTTTTACTATGACATGCCAAGGGCTGTGCACGTAAAGCAAGCAAATAATGTAGAATCCACCAAACATACATCTCCCAATCAATTTTCTACAAAAAAATCAGACCTGTCTGAAGTGAGTGGTTCTGTCGGTACTGTACTGTACTTCATAGTACTGTACTGTACTTCATACTACTGTACTGTTCTTCATAGTACTGTACTATACTGCACTTTGTAGTACAGTACAGTACTTCATAGTAGTGTACTGTACTGTACTACACTGTACTGTTGTTCATAGTACTGCACTGTTCTTCATAGTACTGTACTATACTGTACTTTGTAGTACAGTACAGTACTGTACTTCATAGTAGTGTACTGTACTGTAATTTGTAGTGCTGTACTGTAATGTACTGTACTATACTGTACTGTTCTTCATAGTACTGTACTATACTGTACTTTGTAGTACAGTACAGTACTTCATAGTAGTGTACTGTACTGTACTTTGTAGTACAGTACTGTACAGTACTGTACTGCACTTCATAGTACTGTACTTCGTAGTAGCCTACTGTACTGTACTTCATAGTACTGTACTGTAATTTGTAGTACTGTACTGTTCTTCGTAGTACTGTACTGTACTGTACTGTACTTTCTAGTGCTGTACTGTACTTCGTAGTACTGTACTGTTCTTCGTAGTACTGTACTTGCACGGCAACACATTGTGAGCTTGTAGATCTGAGAATATTTGTACTGTAGGTGTGTGTGTGTGTGTGTGTTAGGCTGTGCAACAGTGACACTTGGTGGTGAACAAAAGGTACTTCCGTGCTCAGACATACATACAGACACAGAGACAGACACACAGACACACATTGCTGCGTGTAGGAGTGGTTAGCGCCACTCAAAAATAAATAAACAAATACAATCAAGTAGTCAATCAGTTACTCAGTTAGTCTCCGGATAGTTCCATTCTGCATTTTCTTAGTTTTACTTGTAGAATAGTGAACATGGAGAGTGAATCAACACACACAGGATCAACAGACTGATATGGTATTATTCCGTCTTGTCCAATTCACTTTTCATCCACATGAGGGCGCCCTTGTACTACCAGAAAGTACATAAGTCTCAATGAAATGCATACAAACTTACAAAGCATAAAGTTTTCACCTCTGTTGGAGATGCAACAGAATAAATCCACTATAGCAGGAGGTGAACTTGCACATGTTTATTCTTTTTTTATTATTCAAAGAAAAATCCAGTAAGCATAAAGACTGCATGGTAATTAATTAATTGCATTTCAATACATTCTGAGCTATAAAAGTTTTATTTTTTATTTTAGTTTTTTTTAATTTTCAATTAGAAGTTTCACAAAGGAGTTGGTTTAGAAGACATTACTGTTCAAAGGAATCACAGTCACTAATTCCCTGATTTCACAGAATCCACCCAGTCCCTTGTCCCCTATCATGTCCACCTAGTATGGGAGTTGTTGCCTCTCGGCACTGATCTCAGACAAGCCCTTCCCTATCATGTCCACCTATTATGGGAGTTGTTGCCTCTCGGCACTGATCTCAGACAAGCCCTTCCCTGTCTCACATATGCCCGATTCATAAACCTTCGTACAGTGATGTCGCTCATCCAAAATAGCCGATCTACAAGTTCAGTGAGCTCGTGGAACAGCTATTTTCGGTGGGCAACATTAGTGTACAATGGACTTAAAAGCAATGTCATACTTTGTCGTAAGGGGCTACACGCCTTTCGAGGGGCTACAAGGTTTTAAACATTTTGAATTTATTTTGAATTTTATTTTTGAATGCCCAAAATAGGTACTCCGCAGGTACAAAGCAATATGTAGGGGGTCCACCACACTGGTCAGAGATGAGTGCTTAAAACTCGACTCCCTACTTTCTTCAGTTAAACATGGATCGGTACCACGGTAGCCTGAAATCAAGTCCACTGAGAACAGGCTACTTGTAGGTTTGACGGGAGAGCAGAGCTTTCAATTGCATAGTTCCTCGTGATGATCTGTAGAGATGTTCAATGACTATATACGCAGGCTGTCAACTTCATCATTAACCAAAACGCCACACATGCAAACAACGACGTCAAGAGCTACACTAACGAACGTAATGTTTAGATTTAGAGTCGACGTCCAAGATTATGCGATACAAAATATTTGATTTTCTAACAGGGCTTCATCTTCTACAGGTCATTTTGCGAAGGACTACCCAAATGAACTCCAACGTTCAAGGGATTTGGACCAAGTGGTACCAATGATATTCTGCTAAGCTATTCAAATACCGCTCTTTTTTTCCAAATTGGTTCTATTAGATGGAGTGCAGTTTGAGAAGGGAGGAGTCACTCGGCAGACTGTACATCAGGACTAAATTAGATTAGCGTCTTCTTTATCACAAATTACATTCTCACTCTGTCTGTTTGGGATCATCATGCATCTGAAAGCTGGTTTACCGGAAAACATACAGTTCATACAGTGCAGTCGCATACAGAATACGTGGGCCTTTTCTGAGCAACCTAGGTGATGTGGGGACCAAATAGCATTCGACGGACAACTTGCGCTTACTTTAAAACAATTCTTTTTTTTTGTTTTTCATACAGCGATTCACACTGCTTACATTTGCTCATATTTTGTGTTGAATAAAACAAAGGATGAACAAGCGAACCGGTGTCAAACCTGTTGTGAAATTCTACTGAAATAAATGCTTTCTGACTGTTGCATGCCATGTATGCAGAATCAGCTGCGGATTCGCATTTCGCAAAAGGCCTTTGCTCACATTCTACAAGGTATGAACTGTATGTTTGACAATAAGCTAGACGACAACGGAACAACGCCGGAGTTTGACCATACACAGACGGAGACGGGAAGAGGAAAAAAGGGAAAGATTCAGATTTGGGTTCAACCTTGCACTCATAAGCCTATAAACCAGAGCTGTATGCAGTCGCAAGCACTTCTCCAAGTGGAACTGGAGTAGAATTTTCTTATACATTTTTTTTTTGTGTAGAGAGAGAGAGGGGGGGGGGGGGATTCCTAAGTTACAATTTAATTTATAAACATTCACACTCCTGCTTTGTACTCAGTCCCTCTGCCCACCCACCCACAACGAATCCCACCCCCCACCCCACCCTGTCCCACCCTTTACATCAAACCCCCACATACCAAAAGAAGGCACCACATCTTCGAAAACAGAATCATTAATAATGACCAAGAGAAGAATAAAATAAAAATAATAACAGCATTAAATCAAAACGGTTGACCGTCCGGCCTGGGAGGCGCCGCATTCACATTGACTACAGTGCTCTCGTCGCGCGAGACACAAAACAACATGAACTTAAACCGTGTTGGTCGTCGTCTTTATATTTAGTTGCGTGCCAGTGTCAGGCAACCAAGAATAGCACTTCGATTAGACCTGCTATTTTGTTGTCGCATGACACTGTAATGCAACCAAAGTATACCAGGACTTAGAAATCTCTCTCACTTACAGTGCTACCAAGAAAAGTCTGGAATCAGGGTTCAGAGTATAACAGTCTGTCCACCAGGGGGCTCTGCAGACACAGTTTTGTCCAACAGCTTCTCCTGGGGGGGGGGGGGGGGGGGGGGGGTTGGTCACATGCATGCGCCGTTGGCATGTGCAGATTTAAAAACAGAGGGCACTGTTGCTATGTGACAAGAAGCCACCATCGTGTTGGCGTGACTGTCTTGTCTGTGTGCTCTATGTTCACTGCTCTCCAATCCAAATGGTTATATTTTCATGGAGATGAGTTTGCGGACGACTGCTACGAGACATTATTCGTCCAGCAATCCAATTTGTTGCATGAAATACACCCAGCGTTCCTCCTCCAGTGTGCCCACGCAGTTAGATAACTTAAAATCACAAGTCAAACTGAGGAAAAGGAGCAGCTTGTGCGGTGGTTGTCTTATCGTTTCCTTTCTGTTCTTTTAGGGGTACCTGTTTGTTCTTCAAGCCGTGTCCAGCTTTGTTGTGTCCCTGCCATTTCGTGCTTTCCCAGCGTTCGCGCTGTCCCAGTGTCTGAAACCATGAAATCCCCATTCACAAGGCACCGGATACGCCTTTTTTCTTCTCCCCCCCCCCCCCCCCCCCCTGGAAACCTCTGCATAATATCCTTGAGCAGAGAAGTGTAACTTGAGACCAACTTGCAACTATAGACACGAGGAGAGGAGAGGAGGATGTATTTAAGAGGGAGTTCATTTCTCTCCAACACACTCTTGTCTCTCCTTCCTCCTTCACCTCTCCCTGTGGCCCCCCCTCCCTCCTCCAGCGCGGGGGGGTCAGCGGTCAGCAAAGGGGCATAGTGTGCGCCCCTCTAGTTGACCTTGTCCTGGAAGATGTAGAGGTTGTTGGTGGCTGCCACGGCAATGATGTTCTCCTGGGGGTGCCAGGTGGTGTGCAGGATCTTTTTGCTGAAGTCCAGGCTGTCTACGCTGATCTCATCCTTGCGGCGCTTCCCGCCCACGCAAACCTGGCGAGGACAAACCGACAAGAGCTTTACAATGCGTGCTGCTCACATGTTTGCCCCTGTTTCAATCATCAGTACGAACAACAGGATTTCCCCCCTGAGGTTTGTATTTCCATTTCGCATTGCATTCCTATTTTTTTTTATTAATATGACTTTTTTCAAATACACAGAGGCCTACACGTCTGTAAAACATGGCTTGTTGCAGTCTCACCTCTTAACCCATTCTGAACGGGCACCCATTTTGGTGTCGGCATCATGTTATGCTTTAGCTATTTAAAAATAGCAGATCTACAAGCTCATATCGCGCCACCGAGTGGCGCGATACGAGCTTGTAGGTCTGCTATTTTTTGAAAAATTGAAGAACGACTGACATTTTTAGAATCTGATCTCAGGTCAGAATGGGTTCATCAGACCAGTGTGTGTCCGGCGAAAACCTCGTATGAATCTGATCTCAGGTCAGAATGGGTTAAAGCCTACAGTACATACTCCGTTATATATATCCGATATATATCCCCCGGCCCCAGAGGTCTATCCTTGGCTCACTCATTTTCTCCCTCAACGCCAAATCTCTTGGTGGAAAATAGCCTATCTATAAGCTTACAACATGTCGACAACATGATGCGTTGTGCCATCTGCAAATGTTCAACTATTATTTATTTGCATTTAACTATAAGGTCCAGATTCTCCAATCCTTCCAGACAGTTTGGAGAAGCCTGTTGACCCACACTCCATCGCGAGTTGAAATTATGTTGTTTGACACACCCTTAGCATAGTTCCAGTCCTTGATTATGATTGGCTGAACCGTGTTCAAAGCTATTGTAAAAGGCTCTGTGAAAACACACTCTGCCCCAAACAAATTGTTTTGCGAAACAGCATCTGATAACATTTGAGGTGAGAAATAGGTCACGAGGTTGCTCAACATTGATTTGCGTCACATTTACAAGAGAGTGTCTGTAATATTCACGGTTCTGTACCTTTCATGCATTCATGCTTCCTCGTAGAAATTATTACTGTAGCAAATTGTTATTAAAATGTTTTAACAGGCATATGTGGCAAAATTTGACTGATGGACTGCCATTGGATTGTTTTGAATTTTCGTTTTTTCACGACATATGAAAGCTGGTAATCATAGCTTCAATCATAGGTTGTTCAGTTTGAAACACCAGTTCTGGAGATGTGGCTTATAGAGTAATGTCTTGCAGAAAACAGTGAGTTGAGAAAACAGGCTTGAAAGGTTCACATCTGTGCACTCTAACATTACACCTACTGTAGCGACATGTTTAAGCATTTATTTCATATTTACATCAGCTCTGACATTTATTCCAGACATGCTCTAGTTACTAGAGTCTATATGTGAAGAGTCCGCCTGTGCTATTAACGCATTTTGCATTAAAAATAAAATAAAATGCGTTTTTCTCCTCTGGTGAAAAGCTGGGGGCTGCATGATGGCAGCCCCTCAGTCAAATTTGGTCACACATGTCTATGATGTTCATGTTGCCATGGTTGGTAACCATTTTATTGAAGCAATAAGCCACGCAAGGCCGTGGTTTACTGTGATTTTATAACTCCTAAGAGGGTTTAAGCCTCTTAGCAGTTGTATATCACTGTAAACCATGACCTCTTGGGGCTTATTGCTTTCATATACCATGGCATTACAGTTCTAGCATACAGAGTTGATACAGACTGTGGCTATTCAAAGGAAGGTGACAGTCTTGATACAGACTGTGGCTATTCAAAGGAAGGTGACAGTCCTGATACAGACTGTGGCTATTCAAAGGAAGGTGACAGTCTTGATACAGACTGTGGCTATTCAAAGGAAGGTGACAGTCTTGATACAGACTGTGGCTATTCAAAGGAAGGTGACAGTCCTGATACAGACTGTGGCTATTCAAAGGAAGGTGACAGTCTTGATACAGACTGTGGCTATTCAAAGGAAGGTGACAGTCTTGATACAGACTGTGGCTATTCAAAGGAAGGTGACAGTCTTGATACAGACTGTGGCTATTCAAAGGAAGGTGACAGACTATGGTACCTTGCGTGGTTTGAGGATGGCTCTGGGTTTGCTGTTCTCCCTGGACGCTTCCAGTGTGACGTCGCGTTTGGTGTTCCGGTCAAACATCCGGAAGAAGTTGTTATAAGAGCCGGTCATTATCACACTGGGGGGGGGGGGGGGGGGGGGGAGGGAGAGAGAGAGAGAGAGAGAGAGAGAGAGAGAGACACAGAGACAGAGACAGAGACAGAGACAGAGAGAGAAATAACACTTGTTTATCATTATTTATCATGGATTGGTGGATGAATACGTTTGGTTTGTATGGGAAATTAATGGATGGCTGGATTGTTGGATGGATGTAGTTGATGAATAGATGAATAGATGGATGGATGGATGTAGTTGATGAATAGATGGATGGATGGATGTAGTTGATGAATAGATGGCTGGATGGATGGATAGATAGATAGATGTAGCCGTAATTTGCAACACTAGATTTGTTTTTATGATGGGGTGAATCTAGAGTTACAATACCCTCCATTGACAGCCCATTGATCCAAATCGAATTTCCGATCTGCTTGTATTAAACAACGTTAAACTCACCAACATTGCAGCTGTAGAGCAAGCTTAATTTATTCTCTTTCAATCTGCAAAGTGTTTGTTTCACAAAAATCCACCGCAGACATGTTATGAGCTCCTTTCTACTAAGACATTCCGTGATATATTTTTCTTAAGTGTTGGAGTTTGGAAGCACTTAGCAGAGCCGTTCACAGACTTTGACGAGGGCTTCCAAACTCCAACACTACAAACATAGTAATCACCTGCACATAATTTCTTGACAGAAAGTTATGGGGAAAAAAAGCTTTGCTGATTGAAAGAGGATAATTCAAGCTTGCCCTACAGCTGCAATGTTGGTGAGTGTAACGTCGTTTAATACAAGCAGATCGGAAATTTGATTTGGATCAATGGGCTGTCAATGGAGGATATTGCAACTCTAAATTCACCCCATTATAAAGAAATTGTGTTCTAAATTGCGGCATGGATGGATGATGAACAGATCTCACCTGTCTGTTCCGTTCCAGACACACTCAAACTTGTCGAAGATGCAGTCGTTCTCATAGAGGGAACACAGCTTACCCCGTAGATAGTCATGAACCTGGAAAACACAACACACATCAGATGTATGTAATACATTATACATTTAAACACTGCCGCTGTCCATGTTTTGTTATTTACATGCCTATCAATGGTGCACACTTGTTAGGTAGTATATGTTCAAACAGAAACAACAAATTATAAACTACAATGTTCTTTATTAAGAAAACAAAAAAAAGAGACAGGGGTGTGACGTGGCGCAAGCACGCAAAAAAAAAACACACACACACACACACACACACACTGTGACACACATAAGTGACGGATGCACGGTTTTGCATATTGTAAATACTAAATATATGAACTTTGGCTAAAAGCTTGTGTTTAATCCTCATGGGCTCTTGTTTACTTGGTTATACTAGCGCTTTGAACGGCAGCCGCATCATCACAACTTTACCTTTCAACAACTGTCATGGCAGCTTGGTGACTTCCTCGTCCTCTTCAAAATAAGAGCCACTTGTAATGATTAGTCAACACTAGTTTTATTTCTGAGTCTACTTACAGGATGTAGATAGACATTTATAGACATTTATATAGTATTTATAGTAACACTATTTTGACGAGTGCCTAGCTGTAATGCAGCGGAATGTCAGGATTCTCGTCTTGGTAAGCAAAAGCGCCTCCATGCTTTTGATCTGCCGCATTTAGCATGCATTTTGACGACGCATGCACACTGGTGCACCAGTTATGTGCACCCCTGATTATACATAATGTTAGAACTACACAAGTGTTAAAAACAACCAGTGTTAAGCTAAGCTAGTGCAAGCAGCGATATCATTGGCCAAGCAATAAAAAAATGCAATACACACAATAAGAACATAGAACACTAAAGTTTTAAATAGCTGACCCTAACCTAACCTCAGTAAAACTACACCTAAACCTAAGTTTAACCCTAACCTCATTAAAACTACACCTAAACCTAACCTTAACCCTAACCTCAGTAAAACTATACCTAAACCTAACCTTAACTCTAACCTCAGTAAAACTATACCTAAACCTAACCTTAACCCTAACCTCAGTAAAACTACACCTAAACCATAAGCTTAACCCTAACCTCAGTAAAACTACACCTAAACCATAAGCTTAACCCTAACCTCAGTAAAACTACACCTAAACCTAACCTTAACCCTAACCTCAGTAAAACTACACCTAAACCTAACCTTAACCCTAACCTCAGTAAAAGTAACCTTTTAAAATCACCCAAAAAGTACATTATACAGAGAAGGTGGGGTCCTGAGAGGATAATAGATTTTTAACAACACAAAACAGCCTTTGTTTTGGTGAGTGGGTAGTGAAGTAGTTTTGTATATTTTGATATGCATGGCAGGACCAGGGCTGACCAGGGTGTCACTCATCCCATCTGGTACCCAAGAAGGGTGGCCCTTTGGACGGGTTGAGCAGCCGAGCGACAACTGTCTCTCTCAGCAATTGAAGTGCGCCTTGCTTATTGTGCGTATTGCATATAGTCTCTTTTCTTATTGCTGCATTTCTTGGTGCTGCTGCATGCTTGCTTATTGCTGCATTATTGTTGTTTTATAGTCACATCCAATCTTCCACCGTAATCTGAAGACTCGCCACTTCAGACTCCACCTTAGCCCATAGAACTTGCCGTAGACATTGACAACCTTGAAGGTTGTACATTTGTGGTTGTTATTGTTGCTGTTCTTGTCCATTGTGTGTGTGTCCCCCTCCCCTCTGTACTCTCTCTACTCTTGCCTGTCCACTTATCATGCCAACTGTGGTGCTTTTTTTATGACGACTGAATTTCCCTTGTGGGATCAATAAAGGAATATCTACGACATCTATCCCTTCTATCAATCTAGCAAACAACCGTTCCAAATCCTAGCCTCACCCCACCGAGGGATTTAAATGTGTTTTTTTTGGCATTAGCGGTCGGTCAACCTGGCCACGCAGCGTTCGACCACGCAGAACCTTAAGCTGTGCTTTCCGTAATCCCTTCAGCCCCGCTGACCCGCGTCAAGACGGCCGGCAGCAGGTGGAAAGTGGAAGCGGGAGTGGAATTGGAAAGTGGGGGACTCCCCAGAGCACCACACCGCGGCTGACCTTATCAATCGTGACCCCCTCCCCTAAAATGATTCCGCCACCGTGATCAGACACAGTGCAGGTCTGACCCCGGGTGACCTGGCTCAGTGGGAGGTTTTAACTCCTCGGGGCTCCGGGCGGCTCCGGCGCTATCAGTCATCCCAATGCGGACGCGCGGCTCAATACGTCTTCCTGCGCTCATTGCCGGAGTCGACAGGTTTATAGATGGGGGGGGGGGGGGGGGGGCGGGGCCAGGCCGGAACAGGATTATGTTGAGTGATCGCATCCCCGATCAATAACGTTTGATTTGCTCCGACGCTAAGCTTTATTTACATACGTCCATAATGCGAATTGGGGTGAATACGCGCGCGCACGCACGCACGCATGCACACACACACACACACACACATGTGCAAACAACACATGCAGTCTATATGTGGGGGGGAGTTTTTACAGAAAATAGTTGCGTTCAATCAGCTATTTTCAGCGAAAGATTTCCCCACAGAAAAAACACTAGTATAGAGCCTAGGGGGACTCCAGTCAACCATATACAGTAGGGCAGGGTGGTTAAATCAATCCTCACAACAGCCCTGCGTGGGGAAACCTATCTACTGTCTGCACAGACTGTATCGTTTGTCTTTTTTTCCCCACCACAACAGTTAATAGTTAAGACCGAGTCATGAAGCAACCGAATTCCGTATTCAGTTCCGTTTTGCGTGCGTCGGTCTGTCCACAGTGACTCGACAC
>NC_139711.1:3574217-3594217 GCF_964188405.1 Protomyctophum parallelum | reverse complement strand
ACTAACTTCACTACATCCAAGTGAGAGGAAGATTCTCTTTGGTCTTCCTCTCAGCCTCCTTCCTGCCTGGCAGGTCCAACCTCAACATCCTTCTAGCGATATACCCTACTATCCCTCCTCTGTACGTGTCCAAACCATCTCAGTCTGGCCTCTCTCATGGCTTTATCTCCAAAAAACACCTGACATGCGCTGTCCCCTCTGATGTAACTCGTTCCTGATCCTATCCATCCTTCCCTGTTACTCCCAGAGAGAACCTCAACATCCTCAGCGAGAAGGGGAGAGACATGCAGCAAACGGGACTCGAACACGCAACGCACATATAGGCCTAGAGCCTATATGTGGCATGCGACTGGACCACTATAGGCCAGCGGGCGCCCCTTCCCTTTTTATCTTGCTGATATTTTCCTATCACACATCACAACTGGCACTTTTCTCCACCCATTCCATGCAACCTATACTTCGTCCCCTCTTTTCCACACTCTTCCATTGCTCTGAAATGTTGACCCTAAAAGTACTTAAAAGTCCTCCACCTTCTTCACTCCCTGTAACCTCACCGTTCCACTTGGGTTCATCTCGTTACAAAAAAATATAACCTTAATATAATAATAATAATAAATTGAACAATGGGTTTGACTGTGTAACTAACCCATTCTGACCGGGCACCCATTTTGGTGTCGGCATCATGTTATGCTTTAGCTATTTAAAAATAGCAGATCTACAAGCTCATAGCGCGCCACCGAGTGGCGCGCTACGAGCTTGTAGGTCTGCTATTTTTTGAAAAATCGAAGAACGACTGTGACATTTTTAGAATCTGATCTCAGGTCAGAATGGGTTCATCAGGACCAGTGTGTGTCCGGCGGAAACCTCGTATGAATCTGATCTCAGGTCAGAATGGGCTAATGTCCCCGCCGTGCAGAACTCACATTTGCAGTGCTTGTCGCAGAGCGCGGCCTGCCTCATGTCACACAGCCGTATGGAGCCCTTGCTGCTGCTGTAGGCCAGCGTGTGACACTGCTGCGGGTGGAACTCTGCCGACGTGATGACCTCCGTCAGCTCCTCCATGTTGGACGGCTTGATGTCCACGATGTCTGAGAGGGACGGGACGCTAAGGAAGGAGAACGCTACGGCCCGGTGCTATAGTTGGCTATGGTAATGTGTTGGACTGCAATGCGTATAAGCCGCTCTGTCCCCCCTTGCGGGATTCGAACCCACGTGGGAGACCAAATATCATCTACCGATCATTGTCCCACCGGCGTCTAAATGTCCCAGGGAAGAGTATAGACAGGCCACCTCCGGCCACTGCAGATGTACTAGTTATAGTACAGTGGGCGGCGGTGGCTCAGGGGTAGAGTGCCTGGATGGTAACCGTAAGGTTGCCAGTTCGAACCCGGGCTCCCCCAGAGTTACTGTCGAAGTGTCCTTGAGCAAGACACTGAACCCCTAATTGCTCCCGATGTGCTAGTTGGTGCCTTGCATGGTTTCCCCTGCCATCGGTGTATGAATGTGTGTGTGAATGGGTGAATGTAATGCACAATCTCTGTAAAGCGCCTTGGATAAAGGCGCTATATAAATGCACCATTTACCATTTACAGTGTATTAACATACTCTGCCATACAAGATTGGTTAAAATAATGTTTAATTCATCAAAATAAGTTCTGGGTTGTATAGCTTTTAAATAGAGATGCAAAGAGAGTGTTGTTATTTCTTTTTTAAATTTGTTCTGTATTTATGGACAATTCCTAATGTTTCTTTGAAGATTTTGTTTTGTATTTGTGCTGCCATGGGGATGTGGGGGGGGGGGGGGGACATATATGTCAACAATTGCTTTGAAATGACTATGTTGTAAAGAAAAATCAATAAACATGTTTAAAAAAAAAACAATTATGTCAATATCTGTGAAAATAACAGATTATTTTTTGACCATTTCGACAGGGCATTTTGTATGGCCGATGTGGCCGATTTCGATACGCTACCGATTGTCCATCTCTACTTTTAACCCATTCTGAACGGGCACCCATTTTGGTGTCAGCATCATGTTATGCTTTAGCTATTTAAAAATAGCAGATCTACAAGCTCATATCGCGCCACCGAGTGGCGCGATACGAGCTTGTAGGTCTGCTATTTTTGAAAAATCGAAGAGCGACTGACATTTTTAGAATCTGATCTCAGGTCAGAATGGGTTAATCAGACCAGTGTGTGTCCGGCGGAAACCTCGTATGAATCTGATCTCAGGTCAGAATGGGTTAAACAGTAAATCTCTGTCGTGTGTACTATATGTCTTATCGTGCATGTGTGCATGTGTGTGTGTGTGTGTGTGTGTGTGTGTGCGTGCGTGCGCGCATGCTTTCGAACGAGCGTGTGTGTGCATGCCCTCGACGCTGCTGAAGGATACTGAAGCTGCGGTCGGTGATCTCCAGGTTCCACAGGTTGATGCGCAGGTCGTCGGTGGAGATGTAGGTCTGCAGGTCGGAGTTGACGGAGATGGAGTTGATGTGGTAGGTGTGTGCGTTGCTGAACACGCGCCTGGCCGTGGCCTCCACCATCAGGTCCATGGGCTGCAGCACCGGCACCTATACAGGAGACCAAAGCAAAGCAAAGAAGGTTCTTTGGTTACCCAGGGAAGTGGACTAAGCTCGTTTTTTACAGCCACACCCTGCTCATAGAACATTTCATGGTAGGGGGTTCAATGCCTTGCTCGAGGGCACTTCAGCGGTGGTGATTTTAACGTGCCGGTCCGGGGATTCGAACTGGCGACCATTCCGGTATCAAAACCGCTCCGCAAACCGTTCGGCCAACGCCGCCCACCAAAGAGGAGGAGGACGAACCGTTTGGCTTCAATGACACTATAGGGCTGGGCCACTTCAAATCAATCAATTCAAAACTGTGTTCGTCAAATATGTTGTGTCCAAACTATATTTGACTAAGTATGGTGCAGCCATACACTACACGTCCAATCAGAAGTAGGTCAAACAGTTGGATTAAAATTATTATATAAGATCCAACATGTCAGTCCTATAACATTCGGGTAATCTCTGAACCAAATGAAAACTGAGTAGACTTTAATGACTACAGTCTTCTGAAAATAACCTCACTTCACTCTTATACCTCCAGGCATCCGCATGACATTTGCTACAGAAAAAGCTTGTGTCACGTGGAATCTGTTCTTATAAGGGATTTCAGTTTTATTTTTAATTCGATTTTTCTGTTTTATTGGATAATACAGAGGAGGAAAACAGGAATGACGTGGTGCAGAGAAAAGGAAATCACACGGGGTTGTTATGAGTCATGTTGAGTCAGGAACCCCATGACATCCTCATTAGGTCTGTGCCTAAACCACTTAAAGTTCAGTGAATTTCAACCTGTGGCTCAGGGCTCACAGGTGGGCTGCAAGAGTATTGTTAAGTGGGCCCCAAAACTAATTGGCAAACACTAAAGATTTGAATGATAGAATAACACTAACAACCTTTTTTATTATGTCAAAAAGAAAAGAACTGTATGGTATTCTTATCTTTAAAAACCTTGAAAAGTTAGTTTTCATTGGGATACTCTATGTACTATGTTTGTTCCATTGGACTAAGCCAGTCGGTTGATTGATCAATACAATACAAATGCTTATTAACCCATTCTGACCTGAGATCAGATTCATACGAGGTTTCCGCCGGACACACACTGGTCCTGATGAACCCATTCTGACCTGAGATCAGATTCTAAAAATGTCAGTCGTTCTTCGATTTTTTTCAAAAATAGCAGACCTACAAGCTCGTATCGCGCCACTCGGTGGCGTGATATGAGCTTGTAGATCTGCTATTTTTAAATAGCTAAAGCATAACATGATGCCAACACCAAAATGGGTGCCCGGTCAGAATGGGTTAAATGCACCCATCCGAGTTATCTGACCACTTAATACAGCAGCAATACAGAATAACTTTATTTATTGAACGAAACAGGCTTAAGTGCTTTATAGGTGCTTTATCTTGCTTTATTTAATTTATATTTCTCAAAGTGCTCTATCTTGCTTTAGTTAATAGCAAGATAAAATGCAGCGATAAGGGGACACAAAAATGTCATTAAAATCAATTGAAACAAATTTAGACACATAGAAATTAGGAAATAAACGCAGATAAAAAATAGGCAATAAAAACGAAGAAAACGGCCTTGATATAAGGTTTTCAGAAGGGATTTAAAAGACGACACTGCCTAGGGGCCCCGGCAGCGAATAAAACGGATCACACCGGGTGACGAGACAAGTTTTTTAGGAACACCCAAGAGAGCCCTATGTGAGGATCTATAAGGCTGCACTCGTAATGCACCAGCATAATATCTCAAATACAATGGCGAGGCTGCCCTTACGAGACTTTAAAAGTCATCAGTAAAATCTCGTAGCATGGGGTGTAAATGGTCATGTTTCTTAGAATTGGTTAATAATCTAGCAGCTGAATTTGAAGATCGTTATAGGAGACACTGCCTTGTTACTGAGACCCGAGTGCAGGGACTTGTAGTCATTTAACCCATTCTGACCTGAGATCAGATTCATACGAGGTTTCCGCCGGACACACACTGGTCTGATGAACCCATTCTGACCTGAGATCAGATTCTAAAAATGTCAGTCGCTCTTCGATTTTACAAAAATAGCAGACCTACAAGCTCGTAGCGCGCCACTCGGTGGCGCGATATGAGCTTGTAGATCTGCTATTTTTCAATAGCTAAAGCATAACATGATGCTAACACCAAAATGGGTGCCCGGTCAGAATGGGTAACTAAATGAAAGCATGGATGACCTTTACAAGGTTTTGCAAATGCATTTTTCTACACTGTATGTCTAATTTATTCACAGCTTCGGCCACACAATTATTCTGTGAATGGCTTTGTTTTGAAATCGTAACCATCGACATGCAGACTTTAATTTACAACGTTTGCGAAACATCATTGTCCTGTCATAGACATAGTCATAGACATGTTCAATGTCCTTCATGTATCAATAATTGTTAAATGATTCTCCAGAGACAATTTTCAGATGGAATTTTCAAATCAACTTGGTGCTTTAAAGGTATATTCAGTGATTTCACTTAATTCAAATATCACTTATTTTTTTGTTTTGTTGTGATAATCCTCCCTACTATAGAGTGTGCTGGCCATATAAGGAGTTCCTCCCTGTCCCCAGTTAACCCCTGGGGGTCAAAAAACCTTAGGTTTCGTTTTTGACTCTCTATCCTGATTGGACGAAAGGCTGGGTCCCACAGCCAAAAACGAAACCTAAGGTTTTTTTAGTGAAATCACTGAATATACCTTTAAACTGCAAGTGCAACGATAACGTAAATTTGACCCCCCAAAAAATAGTGAAGTTTGCCGTATTGGACTCTCAAGCACATTTAAAGTATGTGCAAGATAAATAATAAAGAGTAAAGAGAGCCTACTGTCAGCTGTCCAGCAGTCCGAATATCATTAAATTACATTTCAGAACGGTAGACCTGAGGCCTACCATTGCGTTGCACATCTATGCACGAAATGTCTATGTTCACAGGCTTCTGTGTGCGGCCTAGAGGAGCAACTGAGCATGTGCGGCAGTACAAGTACAAACACCACTTGCGTTCGAGAAACCCAGCCAATGTGAGTGAGAGAGAGAGAGAGAGAGAGAGAGAGAGAGAGAGAGAGATGGAGAGAGGGTGGTGGAGGAGGAGGAGGAGAGGAGCCATGGCCTGAAGGCATCACTGGTTCCTGCTGAGGAATGATAACTATACTCGGCTGAATTAAAATGATGACACACACACACACACACACACACACACACACACACACACACACACACACACACACACACACACACACACACACACACACACACACACACACACACAGCTTCAAAGACTCCCAGCTCCCCCCCCACCCTCCAAGATAAACCTCACACAAAAGAAAGAAGGGGGAGGGGGGGTGGGAGTGATGGAGGAGAACAAATCAACTGCTTCTTCTACTCTTTCTTCTTCCCTCCGTGGCGGACATTGATGGAGAGAGAGAGAGAGAGCGAGAGAGAGAGAGAGAGATGGAGAGAGAGAGAGAGTGATGGAGAGAGAGGGAGGGAGGGCAGTGCAGTGCAGTGGGCTGCTGTAGCTCGGCGGGTGGTGCGTTCATTTCTCTGTCATTCAAGCGGCTGCACGCGGAGCGAGAGAGACATGGCTCGGTATTAACCTGTAACCCTGCATCCATGCACCCCCATGCATGCTTCTGATAAGACACGGCGACACACGCCTCGGCCTGCAGACTGACCCCCATTCTGACTCCACGGGATCCTAAAGCACTTGAACTCCACGCGGCCTCCCCTGCTTTGAGCACGTCACTATAGTGCTCACTGCTCAGAACTACTCACTACAGACAAACATCTGACCACGGCCTCCCTGCTTTGAGCACGTCACTAGTGCTCACTATCCCATTCTGACCTGAGATCAGATTCATACGAGGTTTCCGCCGGACACACACTGGTCTGATTAACCCATTCTGACCTGAGATCAGATTCTAAAAATGTCAGTCGTTCTTCGATTTTTCAAAAAATAGCAGACCTACAAGCTCGTATCGCGCCACTCGGTGGCGCGATATGAGCTTGTAGATCTGCTATTTTTAAATAGCTAAAGCATAACATGATGCTGACACCAAAATGGGTGCCCGGTCAGAATGGGTTAAGAAAAATAGAAAATAATGCATCACTATTGCGTTAATATACAGTGAGTGAATATACAATGGACCATAATGGAAACAAGCCCCCCCCCCCCCTCTCTCCTGTGTTATCCTTTTGTTATTCAATCAACCAATCAACCAATGAAAATGCCAAATACTTCCAGCTGGTTGACTCAATCAATGATCTTGGATGTATTGGATGACAAATACATGGTTTGGTCTTCCAATATGGATGTGTTGATGCAGTATTTCTTTTTAACCCATTTTGGGCAGGAACCCCTTTTGGTGTTAGCATCATGTCATGCTTTAGCTATTGAAAAATAGCAGATCTACAAGCTCGTAGTGCGCCACCGAGTGGCGCGCTACGAGCTTGTAGGTCTGCTGTTTTTGAAAAACCTGAAGAACGACCGACGTATAGAAACATAGCTTTTTCAGAAAACTGTCAGGATGTATAGAAGACATTTCTAGAATCTGATCTCAGGTTCTCAAATGGGTTAAGTACCGCAGACCTTTTTCTTCATTTTCTCTTAAATATCATTCCCTCCTCGGCGGGGTTCCTCATCCCTCTCCCCTGAAACAGGATTATCACACACAATGCTGGCCTGTCCCCCCCAGGTGGCTGTGATCCCCCCCGGCCCGGACGCGCACACAAAGAGAGGGTCCGACACGCTGAACACCCCACTAATGTGTTATGGCAGGGATGCTGCACACACACACACACACACACTGAATACAGACACACTACACTGTCTGCTTGGGCTCTTTGTGTGAAAATTAAAGAGCAGGAGGTAGCAGAGTGATAAGGATGAGAGAGAGAGAGAGAGACAGAGAGAGAGAGACAGCCAGAGACAGAGACAGAGAGAGAGAGACAGAGAGAGAGAGACAGCCAGAGACAGAGACAGAGAGAGAGAGAGAGAAGATGATGCTCTGGTCATGGTATTCATTTCAGTGCACATATCGATCAGTCACTCTCTAGGTCTGGAACACTTGATTGTGTGTTCGGAGCCCACAGGGAACACCATCAGCATCGAGGCTGAACGCAGGACATCAATCGTGTTCTGAAAATGGGACGAACTAACTGTGTTTCTCCTGCATGAAACTACAAAGTGCGCCGTTGCATTTTTTTACCCGTTTTGACCTGAGATCAGATTCTAAAAATGTCTTCGACTACGTCCTGACAGTTTTCTGAAGAAGCTGTGTTTCTGTGTCGGTCGTTCTTCGATTTTTCAAAAAAAATAGCAGACCTACAAGCTCGTAGTGCGCCACTCGGTGGCGCGCTATGAGCTTGTAGATCTGCTATTTTTCAATAGCTAAAGCATAACATAATGCTAACACCAAATTTATATTTATATTATATAATTATCATATTATATATATTTATTACTTTAATTCCTTTTTCATAACCTGCAATCCCTTTTCCGTGCGTCTTCCGTGCGTCTTGGTAAAAGCACTGTTGAATTGCTGTCGTGAATGTTTGTCTATAAATGTGCAAGGCAAATAAATATATTGAAATAATGCATTTGCATGTTATACTACTTACATACTGTATATTGTATGTATATACAGCATAATATACTGTATCTACAGTATATTCATACGATATAGGATGTGTGGATATACTACACTGACGCATTTGAACGGTTCCTGTCCATGACCCACTAAGTGCAATATCGCATAGCGCTGGTGAAAGATTTAACATTCTCTGCACTCATAAACTATTAATGGCTATACTGTAGTAGAAGCCACAATTCTCAATTCTTGCCCCCGAGGGATATTATTAGTATATTATAATTACTGACTTATGAGTTTCTGGTTCCCTCCCCAACAGAAAAGCGGTTTACCAGTCAGTATGATGAAAGAGGCCTCTCTTACCCTGGGCTATACTGAATCACATTACGCTTGTATTCCTCGTTACGAGGACTGATACGGGTGTCTAGGTTTTATTGTAGCAAGTGGGAGGCATTTCTGTTTTAATGGATTAATCAGGGTATTTTGTTCATTTCTACGGTCATCATTTCGTAAACTGCATGAACTATAGTTCATCAGCCCATAATATGGCCTGTCTCTACCAAAATCAGTTTCTAAATTGACCTGCCGTTCCTGAATCATCTTGCTGCCACAATTCGATCGCCTGATGTCACGAAATCAACCTGATGTTGCTAAATCAGCCCATTGTGGAAATGCTTCAAAATCAGCCTGGTTTATTTCAAAATCAATCTAAAGTTGCTAAAAAAAGATTCTGACGTCGCCAAATCAATCTGGTGCCTCGGAATCCGCCCCGATAGTTAAATCAATCAAAGACATTGCTTTTAAAGCTCAAATCAGTTCAGTCAGATAACTCACAAATAGATTGAACCAATATTTATTATAAAAGAATGAGAATTCAAGTGTGGATATAATATTTCATCTTGGCTCTGCTAAAAAAAAAAATCTCCCCGCTGAGCACAGACAGTTAGCACAATTAGACACAATTGAAACAATTAGATCATTAAAACCATTAAGAGCAGGGATATAGGTTAGCTCTGGTCCATATAGCCTTCTACTGCTTCGATTCTGCCCTGCAGTAAGGCTATGTGACTTTCCGTTTTAAATCTCAAATCGAAATCAGACCAGCCTCTCCGCTTTTGTGGAAATCTCACGAACGTTTGACCTACTCACCAATACAAAGATGGGTTGTGTCAATAGAAAGACTACTTTCCTTAGTGGACTACTTAGCCTGAATCGAAGCAGTAGAAGGCTATGGACCAGAGCTAGGATATAGGTATACAATAACAACCCCCCATGGGCAACAGAACTAATAGCAGAGCCCACTGGTGGTGCTAGGGTGGCGGTAACCTCGCCTCACCAGGCTTTCCACCACCTCGGAGGAAAGCCTGGTCTCTGTTTCAAAAGTCCGTATGATCCTGTCGGGAGCGGATGATATCGTTACGTCGTGTTGTAGTATTGTTTTGTAGTCGACAGGCAGGAACAACAGGCGAGGGAAAAGGAAGGTTCCTTCATTTTCCCTCAACAAAAGCTCTCGTAGCCTGTAGCTTTTATTGAGAAAAATCGGTTTGAGGGAAAAGGAAGTTGCCGCCTGTTGTTCCTGCCTGTACGATATCATCCGCTCCCGCCCGGATCATATACCGAAATGAAATGGTGCCCAGGCTAGGGTGGCGGTGGGAGCAAACAGCGCATAACAACAACCAGGAACGCAGGAAGAACGCAGACTTATACAGTAGGTGAGCTTAATTACCCCGCCCAATTGGTCAGTTGCAGCTGCCACATCAGCATGTGACGTGTGGGTCTTGCATAACACTGAGTATTAGTGCAGCGTATTAACCCCTCGTGTATACCTATTACCTGACTGAACTAACTCCGCACACTACTTATCATAAATGTACAGTATATTATAATACTACATAGAAAGTAATGAACCAATAACCTTTTCTGTTTTACTCCAAAAATACTTTTTTGGAGTATGTTTTTTCTTTTTTGCACACATGCAAAAAAATACATTTGGAAATGTTGACTATGCACATGTCTCAGGACAGAAGAACACTCTAATCACTCGTCAATTTCTTGACGAAGCTGAATGGGAGGGGGTTGAATGGCTCAAAAGTTGCAATTCATCACACAAAGATGATTTATTTGCCTGATGAAGGACTGGCACCCAAACGTTGCAATATATACTATACCAATGTAAGTTATAGTGTGCAGGTATTTATTTTTGTTTGCAGCGCAAATAACTCAAACTATGGTTTCACATTTCAGCGGAGATAGTTTCCATCCAGTTGTTGAGCTATGTGAGATGGTTTTTGCGGTGTGCGTGCGTGCGTGTGGGGTGTGTGTATGTGAGTGTGTGTGCGTGCGTGTGTGTGTGTGTGTGAGTGTGTGTGTGCATGCGTGCGTGTGTGTGTGCGTGCATGCGTCCCCTCACCCGCAGTGATGTGATGGTCGATGGGTCTCTGATGCGTCCGTCATCATCTTTCAGGTTGTATCCTTCTGGACGCTTGTCTCTCTCGCTGATCTTCCACAGCTTCACCGTCTTGTCTGGGAGGACACACACACACGCGCGCACACACACACACACACACACACACACACACACACACGCACGCATGCACGTACACACACACACACAAAACTACAGTTACAAATGCCTCCCCACAGTGAGCGTGATATGCAGGAAGCGAGCGGGGGGGTTGCTGTTCAATCTGGCATGTTTCTGGGCAGCAGCCACAGCCTGGTTGATGAACAACGGTGAACAACGGTGCCGTGAAGATTCTCATGTCGACATCGACATCAATCGACCAAGTACCAACAGTCCATTATCCCCCCCCCCCCCCCCCTCCGCGAAACAAAAAAGACTCTCGACAACTTTAACCCATTTTGACCTGAGATCAGATTCTAAAACGTCTTCTACATCCTGACGGTTTTCTGAAAATGTCAGTCGTTCTTTGATAATAAAAAAAAATAGCAGACCTGCAAGCTCGTAGATCTGCTATTTTTTCCATAGCTAAAGCATAACATAATGCTAACACCAAAAGGGGTTTCCGACCCAAAATGGGTTTTAAAACTCTTAACAGTCCAGTGTTACATAAACAGTGGTGTAAAAACCTCTTCTCCCTTTATTGATAGGTTGAAAGTAATCTGACAGACACGCGGCAAAGGCCGTCGAACCTGCGGCACGCCGTTATAGGCTGGCTCAGTGTTTTCCCAGAGCGCTAGCAAACTCGGTGGCTAGGCTAGCTAGTTTCTTGGGACATCTGTGGTCGTAGTGACAAAATCTGTCATTAAAAATATATATCTTGGCCCAGGCCGTAGCGTAACGGTCTGGGCACCGGACTGGTAATCCAGTCGCAGTGTGCCGCGGGTTCGACTCCCGGACCCGACACGGCCTTTACTGCATGTCATCCCCCCATCTCTCTCCCGTTTCCTGTCAGCCTACTGTCTGTCCCTTCAAAAAAATCAATAAAAGGCGTAAGCCGCAAAAAAAAATAAAAATATATATATATATATATATATATATATCTTTTCAGCGATTTTCGTCTCGTTCCTGACCGCATCACTGTCGTGGCAATAATCACGTTAAACCACACCCTCTCGTGTAATATTGCTTAAATAAGTACTTTGTTACTTTCCGCCATTGTATACATGAACAACATGTTACGACCCTGCCTGGTCCAGTGGACATGAGGATGACAGCGGCGTGGACGAGAGCTGGTCTCAGGTCAGAGAGTATATAGCTCGCCACGGGACCCTCCATCTGCTGCAGCAACCGCTACAGCACCGCCGTGGCAACCATGCATGATGCTGACAATCTGCAAGCTGTCATGTCTGCCCAGTGTGTGTGCGTGCGTGCGCGCGCGCGTGCCTGCGTGTGTGTGTATGTGTGTGTGTGTGTGTGTGGGGGGGGTGTATGTGTTTGTATTGCTTGTGTATACTTGTGAGGACCAAGGGCTTCATTTTCGTCACCCGCTAAACCCCTTATGCCTAAACTTCTTTGCCTTTTTTTTATTATTTTGAAAAACAATTTTGAATAGTTCAACTAGCCAATCTACATTGACACGTTGTGAGCTTGTAGACTGGCCAATTTAAACTATTCAAAAATGTTTAGCAAAATAGTAAAAGGGTTTGTGGTGACGAAAATGGAGCCTCAAATGTCCCGACAAGTGTAGTGTGGAGTGTAGTGCGATGACCGTCTCACAAGAAAGAAATGGTTGTTTTATGGATACAACTGACTTTTACAGGAAGGTTGAGGGAGTGATTTACAATTAGAAAAAAGATTTCGCTTTTGGTTTTTGGATTAGACATTTTTAGAGTTCATGTTTAGGGGTTGGAATCAGAGTTCATGATGATTTATACCGAAATAAGAACAAGAGGTTGCACCTCAGAAATGGGTTTTCTCAGTGGAGTGCTAGACCCAAAATCCACTATACATATCAAAAGTTTAAAAAAAAATCATATGATTTATACTTGCGTGGCGGTATCATACATATTCATGGCCATGGTACATGGTACAGGGCAGCCGCTCCACGGATTTGTCTATAAGCTCACAACGCAGCGCTATGCATTGTGAGCTTGTCAATCATGCTATATGTTGGCTTTTATAGGCTTACGGTTAAAAATGCCAAAAATCATGAAAAATGCCATTCAGAAAACCGGTGTCCTAATAAAATGTTGATGTCCTCACAAGTATAGAAACAGAGAGTGTGTGTGTGTGTGTGTGTGTGTGTGTGTGTGTGTGTGTGTGTGTGTGTGTGTGTGTGTGTGTGTGCATGCGCATGCGTGTGCCGTGCGTGTGTGATGTGGCTGCAGCCATGCATGTAGGTTTTAATCTTCCTGGTGTCTGCTGTTGGCACAGGCTCAGTCAAGTGGAACACATGTAGTGAGAAGACTGTAGAGATTCTGGTGTGGTATTAGTAACAGTTTGCTTCAAGATAAATGTACAGTGCATGGCTATATTCTATTTGCCTTCTGTCACCCTGAGTATGTTCACCTTGACTGATGGTATATATATATACACACACGCACACGCAGCCACACACACACGCACACGCACACGTGTGTGTATACCAGTATGTACAGAGGGAGAGTCTCAAAATTACCCTCTCAATGTCAATAACAAATCCCACCACAAAAAAAAACCTGGACCCTCTCATGCTGTCATGTGTTTGCAACAGTCGCCATATTAGCACAGGACACCAACACCTGTGTCCAATTCAATCAATGATTACAATCATTTAGCAGACACTGTGTCAGCCGGAGCGGCTTACGCTTATGCAATATCAGTCAGAGTAAATGGCATTAGCACCATAGTCAGGGTAAATGTGTCTCTAAAACGATTTGCTCAATTAGAGATTGAAAACAATCTCCCAGTTTTCATTGTTAAAACAAATTAGGAGGGTTTCAAAAGAACCCGCATACAAACACTAATTGGTTTCCAAAGCAATGGGCGTATAGGTTTGTTAGCGGGTGTTCTCACCGTTGTTCTTCTAGCAACTACCGTGGATACAGAAAATGAAATCTCCAAATAGACATCAAATCTAGTCTAAATAACATGCAGCATAACGTGAACAAGTAACCAACACGCGGACTATATTACTATAGCATCTACTGCAGTGGTTCTCAACCTTTTTCTGGAAAAGAGCCCACAAATATGGAAGGCATTTGTGAGGTGGTTGGATGGATGGCTACAATTGGAGCATGTACTGTACTGTAGGGGCCTTAAAACCCATTTAGGCCTGACGTTGAAAGTCCTCTGAAAGAATATATATTCAAAGATTTGTGCCGCGATTTGTGTCACGATTTCTCAAAAATAACAGACCTACAAGCTTGTAGCGCGCCACTCGGTGGCGCGCTACAACTTGAAAACTTATTTTTCTAAGGTTTTAAAGAAAAGAAAAAAGACCATGAAATTCTTTATATATATTTAATATTATACTGTGTATATATATATTGGTATTTGCGTTATTGCATCATTCAAATCTTCGTTTTTATTTTGCCAATCATTTCGGTGCCCACTTGCAACTCTCCTCACAGCCCACCAGAGGGGGGCCCCCAGACAAGAGGTTGAGAAGCGCTGGTCCGTCGTCACTCACACTATGCTCTCCTGGGCCCAGCTAGCTTACCGTTGGTGGACAGCAGAAAGTAGGCGGCGTTCTGCTGCGGCAGCCATCTTATCTTGTTGATCTTCTCCTCGATCTCCAGGCTCTTCAGGTAGTCGAACTCGGGCTCGTGGCTCTGGAAGGTGCTGTAGACGTTGTACTCGCCTCTGCGCTGTGGCTGGCTCTTACTCTGCAGGGGGGAGACGGAGAGATATTTTTATTTAAGCAATGTTACACGAGAGGGTGTTATCGTCATTAACCCATTTTGACCTGGGAACGATTCTATAAATGCCTTCTAAATCCAGTTTTTCAGACAGTTTTCTGAAATACCTCATGTTTCTACTGTATGTCAGTCGTTCTCAACCTTTTTCGTGTCAAGGACCCCCAAAATGATATGTATTGTGTCCCAAGAAACTAGCTAGCCTAGCCACCGAGTCTGCTGCGCTCTGAGAGAAAAGCACGGCTGAATTCTTTGTTTTGATTAGCCGTTCCTCTATCGTGGTTTAAGCACGGCTAGAAAGCTGTTTCAACCAATGAGATTGCTTCCTCAAAACGACCTGTTGTATAATCAGGAATAATACAGTCACTAAACAAAACAAAAAGGGTTAAAAAGAAGACAGATTGATTGATTGATTGATTGATTGATTGATTAAAACATTTTTAATCGCATGGGGTGAGGAGATATTAGTTAATATGTTATGTGCTGTGAGCTTGTAGATCTGCCATTGTTAAAAATATTCTAAAAATATTGAAACACTAGAATTTCGCGGCCGCTCATCCCAGAGTTACGTTGCCGCGCACTATGGAAAGAAGTTGACTTCACATGTAGTAACGGATGTGTTATTAGTTATTATTATGTGTCCTTATTAGTGTAGTGTAGTCAACACGTTATGGCTCATACACACTGCCCGGTATTTGCTCGGATTATGCTGTCGGGGAGCATTTTTGGCGCTGGCCGACAAAACCGCTGATCTGACGTTAAGCGGTGCCCAAAAGGTAGATCAGGATCTACCAGTATAGATCACAAAGGCTTTGCAGGTAGACCACATAACATGGCCCTAAAAATATATATAATTTGAATATAAAAAAACGATTTTTGCATCTGCCGCTTGAGATGACCTGAGATGACTTGATTGATTGACATCAAAAAGGGCCTGTCAGCTCAAACACACAATGCAATACTTGTTGTTGCGTACAATCATCAGTAGCATAGTCAAATACCAAAAATCCTACGATTTCCATTTCCCCCCCTCTATTTCGCATTCCATGTGCGTTTGTCTTATAGTTGCTCTGGCCTCTGTACTACTGCCACCTACCGTCCATTTATTGTATTACACAGTGGGTGAAAGAAACACACCCCTTAAGACTAAACCCCACCCATCAGAGGTGTGGCGTCCAGAGGTACCTTTGACATGACATTTTGTGTGTGTGTGTGTGTGTGTGTGTGTGTGTGTGTGTGTGTGTGTGTGTGTGTGTGTGTGTGTGTGTGTGTGTGTGTGTGTGTGTGTGTGTGTGTGTGTGTGTGTGTGTGTGTGTATGTGTGTGTGTGTGTGTGTTTCGATGTGCAGGGCGTTGCTGAAAATGAGCACCTGTGCTCAGCTACTTCCCTGGGTAAATAAAGAATAAAAAAATGAAAGGTAAAAAAAGTGTGGGCAGCCCTGGTATAGATTATTATTTATATATATATATATATATATATATATTCATTCCGTGGGTAAATCCCTGTAGGCTACCCACATATTGGTAGCCTATATTAGCCCAATATTGGCGTTAGGCATTTCACTTGAATAATGTTGTGTGCGCACGTGCTCGTGCGGAGAAAGACAGTTATTTAATGAAACTCAAGATTATAACGTCCTGTCTCGCTGCCGCCGTGTATAGCCTGCATGGCTATTCCTGTGTGTGTGTGTGTGTGTGTGTGCGTGCGTGCGTGCGTGGCGTGGCGAGAGAGAGAGAGATCGTGGCTTCCAGGTGTGCGTGTGTGTGTGCGCAATCAAAAGTACTCGGCAGTATGGCTGGCATGCGAAATGGCGAATTCGAACGGTGTAATTGTAATAGTTTGTCACAAACCAACTACTGTCGAAGAACAATGTTGATGTAACTAAGAGATTCGCTGAGTGAGCGATATTTTATATACAGAGATTTAGAAGGAATAAGCAAAATCGTGAGGCGAAAATTCCTCTCCTTCCTTGTTTTTTTCTCCTGCGGACAGTGGACAGGACTGTCAGGGAGACTCGGAGATCAGAGCAGCACAGGCTGAGAGCTATTAGCCAATTAAAAGACGGGGTAGTAGTTGCCAGGTTCGCGAATTGTAAGCGAGTCGTAGTGTGTGTTGAATGGCATTTGAATGGCATTTGTGGGCTTGTGAATGAATTTTCTCACATGTAATTTGTGCTCACTTGCATAGACCTGGCGAATTTTGCGTGGTGAAAGGGCAACAGTGGTTAGTGTTCCGGGGGTGTGGGTGCTTCGGGCGATAGTGTTTGTAGTAAACAAATGCATTGGCGGCGTGAGTGTGGAAGGGGGGCATTTTTGGTGCCAGTGCAATGACCAGTGTTTGGCGGGTGTTGTTGAGTGTTGGCGTTGGGCACGATAGGAGGAGATAGGTCCCGAACACTGCGAAGGTAAGTGTGTGACGTCACTGCCGTGTGAGTGTGTGTGGGTGTAGTGTGTAAGATGGTGTTGTGGGTGTTGCAATAGTGACGTAGCTGTTGTGGCTTTGGGTTTCTTGCCATGTGTTGGGTACAACTTCTCACTTGTAAGAATAGATTTACAATCTTTTTTTTTTTTTCCTGGGGTCCATCCACGGAACCAAATCATTGCAGACGGGGGTCCGGGGCCCGGACATAAGAGGTAAAACCAGTGAAGGTAAAATAATGCTTGGAGATATTTCACATCTGTTTAATCAGATTACTACTTGCAAGGTTTCCCATGTTGCCATGTTCTTCGTTTCAGCCTCGGGGACAGTGGTATTTTCCTACTCTACTTTGTATAGCCCATACATTAGTATGGAATGAATGAATGCATGAATATGAGGAAGTATATTTTGGCTTGCAAGCAACATGTGGATCATGCAATAAAGCGCCGCTGAGTGGACGATGATCATGTGCTGGTCAACAGCTAGTTCCGTTCCATTCAGAGCATGTGAATGTGATGTCTAATCCGATTCAAGAAATGATGGCGTTAACATCAAGGATTATTGTGGCTAAATCTGTCTGACTGCCGTTGTCTGACCTGCCACTGACCTCACCATATACGTGACTGAAAATCATGTCTAAAACTTTAATCATTTAAATGTCAGTGGATATATATATATATAATGTATGTATATGTATATAAAGACTCAACCCATGCATCAGCATTTTCCCTAACTACTGAAATCCCATATGGTTGAGCCTTGAGTCCCTCAAGGCTCTATATTAGTGTCTTTTAAGTTGTCTGTTATTGTGGTGAAAGCTTTTTCTGGAAATAGCCAACAACAATCACCAAACTCATAACACGGCGGTGGAATGTGTGGAGTTTGTCGATCTGCTGTTTTCGCCGCACGACACCGTCGTACGACAAAAGCATGAAATGGGAACAAGGAAAATGGGTCGTTCGATCCGTTACGATGCACGACGTTTGGGGTCACACTGGAGAGTTCCCGTTTCCTCTTCCTGGAGGCTGCGATGGCGTGCGACGTGCGGCGGCGGCGTGCGAACGGGCTCTGCCTTACCTCTTGCTCCCTCTGGAAGACGACCACCCTGCCTCCTTTGTCCCCCGTGGCCAACAGCTCCCCCGACGCGTTAAACTCCACCGTCGATATAATGTCAGCTGCAGCACGGGAAAGCAGAGGAGGAGAGGGGGGAGAGGGAGAAGAAAATGTCAGAGTGGAGACACACACAGACAACGCTATCCAAGCTTTCAGTCAGGAAAAGGAAGACAGGCCTTTTTGAGTGAACCTGCTGCAGTGCAAAGACCTCAGGGTGGGAACGTCAGCGACGAGAGATTTGGTGTGAAGAGAGAGGGAGGGCTATAAGCAGGAACTAAATGGTCATTGGTCGGTGCTGTGCTATGCGGACAAAATCACACTATCACACAATAGTTCTGACCAAATACCTTGTGGTATATGGATGGGGACCTATAACTGCAGTTGACTGAACAATGAGATTTTCTTTGATAGTAATGCCCATATATAAGTGGGTATAGAGTAAAAAATAATAACAATAAAAAGAACATTATAGAATAGTCAGGTGTGTTAAGAAAATTGCATCATTTTACTGTGATCAATGCAGCCTTTAAACACTAACACAAGCCATATCACGACGTGATGAGAGCCCCAAATCCCACACTGGCTATATATCTCGTTTCATATCACAATATTGATAATAAGGTCGATGTATTACCCAGCCTTGGTATATGAACCTATACTGTAGGATGGGGGGGGGGGTAGAGACAATATTGTGGAAGAAATCACCATATGAACCCTCCCCACGCACACACGTCATGCACACGCGCACATGTGTGCAGACCCCCCCGACCCCCCACACACACACACACACACACACCGCCAAACGATCAGTCAGATAATAACGTTCCTACCTCCGTATGCACCTCAAGCGTGCCACGGTCGCTTCACCGAGTGTGTCATTCATCTCTCTCTCTCTCTCTCTCTCTCTCTCTGGCTCTCTCTCTCTCCTCCTAACGGTACTTGATATCAATATCCGTCCCACAGGAGACCCGCTGGAGTCTGATAACAACTGACTCCAGACCATCGTTACGGCGTGGGCTACACGCGGTCCGATGTGAAGAGAACCTGATTTAACGGACCGTCTACACTTAACCCATTCTGACCGGGCACCCATTTTGGTGTTGGCATCATGTTATGCTTTAGCTATTTAAAAATAGCAGATCTACAAGCTCGTATCGCGCCACCGAGTGGCGCGATACGAGCTTGTAGGTCTGCTATTTTTGAAAAATCGAAGAGCGACTGACATTTTTAGAATCTGATCTCAGGTCAGAATGGGTTCATCAGACCAGTGTGTGTCCGGCGGAAACCTCGTATGAATCTGATCTCAGGTCAGAATGGGTTAAAGGACACTCAATTAAACGACGACCGCGCTTCTATTACTTTTCTGCAGAATCATGCAGTGTGTCTGAGGAATGCTAATGCCTATATATACTGCTGTGTAATACAGTATACCCCGGCGGTGGTGGTGGGTCGCAAAACAAAGACAAGCCGATCCACAAGATCAAAGCAGCGGCGTGTCCTGCCGGCACGTTGTGAGCTTGCAGATCTGCTGTTTTGTTCTCCAGCGTGCGACGACACCGCGGGGCACACGAGTATATATATACGGATCAGGCTTTTTAAAAATGCGACACCGTGCCATCTCTGCTGTGCTCCGTGAGATCTAACACGGCTATACCTCCTCCATTATCCTGCAGCCTCATACAAAAAGTAAAAACGAGGTGACGACGTACCCTTGGTGTACTTCTTCTTCTCCTCCTCACGGACATGCATCTGCCTGGCTTTAAGAGAGATACCGGCGCCAACTGTAATTACTGCAGAGCCCAGGGCTGAGCGTGCACTCTGACCGCACACACACACACATGCTCGCTTGCGCGCGCACGCACGCACACACACGTACAGCGCACGCACAGCACGCTAACGTTGGACTGTCACACACACACACACACACACCGTGGCACAGTCTCAGCCCTCTGCCTAACTCCAACAATAATTTTAAACATGTTACTAAGTGAGAG
>NC_139711.1:3529217-3561717 GCF_964188405.1 Protomyctophum parallelum | reverse complement strand
ACACACACACACACACACACACAGCACACACACAGAGGCCGGTCTGGAACGCATTTGTGCTGCCGAGCACCAAAAAGATGCTATATGCTTTCGCTTTGCTCCTTTCATTTTTTGAGTGCAATAAATGTATCACGAGAAAAATCCATTATGTTGTCACTTCTCTCCCAGCCAATGGCTGCCGATGCTGCCTGAGGGAGTAGAGGTATGTATACAGTATGTGTGTGTGTGGTGTGTGTGGTGTGTGTGGTGTGTGTGTGTGTGTGTGTCCGTGTGTGTGTGTGTGTGTGTGTCCGTGAAAGAGAGAGAAATAGAGAGAGAAAGACAGTGAGCCCGAATTCGGCGTGCGACTTCCATCCTGTATAAATAATGCTTTCGTTATAGAGGGGGAGGCGTGCGAGAGGATTCCCTGTTTTTTTTTTTGTATCCACCAACACACATATCAATCACCCCCTCCACCCCACCCTCCCTCCCTCTCTCTCTCTCTCTCTCTCTCTCTCTCCTGAGCAGTGATTGTGTGTTTAGCGGTGACACAGGGGAGTCACGCTGAGCATGCAGGTCAAATTACTCAAATAAAGCGGCTGAAAAACTGCTAAATTAATGACCAGAAGAAAATGTCAGACACGCTGTGTGTACGCTGCAGGCTCCGTGTGTAGAAAGGAAAGCAGAGAAGGGACGATTCTGTGACTCTGTGTCCGTCCATTCAGCATGCATTGGCCTCGGTAACCTGAGCTGTTGTCCCCTTAAGACACATGGTGACTCACAAGCACTGTCATCTCAGTCAGTCACCCATTACAAGTAGCACAGGGCAGGGCTGGGCAATTTAACCGACAATATATTGAAAGTTGAACTGGTATTTAGAACAAATAACAAGCGTATAACGGTTACACAAGCCATTTTGTTTATAATCTGCTAAATCGATTCCACGTAAACCTGTACCATACTTTTATGTACAATGGTGACGTACAGTAATAGTGAAAAGTGGAGCCAATATAGAAGCTCACAAGTTGTCGCGACTCGCAACGTAGATGTTTTCACTGTACATATGCAGTATGTAATGTATATATTTTTTGATTTTATAATCATTCATTAATCGTAATAGAGGCAAAGGTAGGCAAATATAATCGAGATATGGATTTGAGGTTATATCGGCCAGCCCTAAGCCATATATGGACTAAATCAAATACCTCGATGTCGCCCCTCTGCTATACCTGCAGGTGTATATTTGTCTATACTGTACATTACATAATTACACTAAAGAGGTACTGCATTAAAAGATGACTGTGTGTATAAATGCTCCAATCATACATGGATCGAATGTAACGTAATGTAATGTATAGATGACATGGCATAATAATTATAGTATGTCTATCATAACATTACAGTACAATATTCATTAAAAAAAAAGAACTGCAGAATCGCGACATATCGAATCGTGATCGTATATACTATGAGAATGGTGCAGGTCTGTGGTCATGAATTCCATGCACCTCTAGTTCTTATTGTGACTCTACTGTCACGCCGACGCAGTCTATATCCATCGCCACTGGCACAGATGAAGCCACTGATAGTCTCTCATATAATCGATGCGTATAATCGGGGAGTGCAGGGAGCTATATATATATATATAGGGCTGGTAATTAGATTAGTCAAACGATGGCCCTTAATGATAACGGTAAATCTCGGTTGTAATGCTGATCAATGAAGCCTGAAGTCTGTGCATGTGGGACGCTGCTGGGTGGGTGGGTCTGGGGGGGGGGGTGTGTGTGTGTGTGTGTGTGTGTGTGTGTGTGTGTGTGTGTGTGGGGGACAGGTGGCTGAACATGAAGGGGAGCCATTACCCATCAAACATTTAACAGGAAGATAATCAGGGGGCCGCTGTCCGGTTCAATGAGGAGACGATCGACACACATGATGGTGATGATTATTGCAGTGACAGTGTCGGCTCCCATCAGCTGTGGAGCCACACTGAACAGCTTGGACCTTGTTCAATGTTCAATCGGAGAAAAACAAACAAAAAAAAGGAACTTTGATGTGTGTGTGTGTGTGTGTGTGTGTGTGTGTGTGTGTTTGTGCGTGCATGTGTGTGTGACTGTGTGTGTGTGTGTGTGTGTGTGTGTGTGTGTGTATGAAGGAAATTCCAGCAGTCTCTGATTAAATGACACACATGAGTAAAATTCTAAATGTCCATTTAACTGTGAGTGTAGAAATTGTGTGTGTGTGTGTGTGTGTGTGTGTGTGTGTGTGTGTGTGTGTGTGGTGTGTGTGTGTGTGTGTGGTGTGTGTGTGTGTGTGTGTGTGTGTGCGTGCGTGCGTGCAATCGGCAACCATATTGACAGCCAGCTCTTCTACAATCCATAATAACACTACTGGTGCTCAATGTTGGGTTGGGGAACCACAAGGGGTCCAAATGACCCGCACCTCTGAAAGTGCACAAATGGAACAAACGGACATTTGGAAAATTGGTTCCATTTGTAGGCTATATATATACACTCTCTGTGTTAACTTAAATTGGATTCAACAGTGTAGATTGGACTCCCATGCAGAGATGACCCATTGTATATCGCCACACATGGGTCCCAACCTAAAACCATATATTATAGGCTATACATGTCACTCCTGTAAATAGCTCGATTTATTTAGGCTATATACACATGCATGCAATGTCCATGCATGCAGCAAGAGGTGAGAAATGTGCTATAGCACGCATGCACTGGCCGCTATATAATCTTCTTGTTTTGTTTGTTTGTTTGTTACATTGTTAATTAGACAATTACATAAACAGCTGCAGGCTACAGGAAGGCAGGATATACCCGGATTAAAGCTCTGATTCACTCACAGCTCCTCTCAAAATAGAAAACTATTACTCGCTGTTGTTCAGTGGCCAGCCTGCTCATATCCTTCTATCATTGTAGAATAGGCCACACAATCATTAATACGATATAAACACACGCACGCACACAATCAATAAATCCATAAATCAATAAATCACTCATGCAGAGCATATAGTTAGGGCCTGCTAATAGCCCACGCCGTTATAAAAAGTCTCCCATATGGCGTGCATGACCATTCGATATAGGAATGATAATTATTAACTTCATTATGCTGTCACAAATACCTTCGGTTGCATAGTTGTGGTCGCGAAGGAAGCTGTTGTTGATTTTCCGCGTGTCACTCTCCTCCTCCATTGGTGAATCGGTGCTTCGGGATACTGAGACCGTCAGAACCTGCTCCATCCTGCCCCGTTACCGGCGTCAGCAGGCGGGCTGTGAGACCCGCGGGGGGCCTGTCATGGCTCCAACGAGCTCCGGTTAGAATCAGCGGAATGATCAAACGGCTCTCTGTTGGCAGCTCCCTGTCCGCACCTCGGGGCGCATCAAATGGACCCCGCCGCTCGCCGCCGTGGTGACAGTACCGCTTCCAACCGTGTTGCTATAGTACCGATTAGAGCCTAATTATAGCGCACGAAAACTGATTTAATTCAATGAATGGCGCTTCTCCAAGGAATATTAAATTATGCTTATCATCGCGCCTTTGCAGCAGGCAAGGGCGGTGGTGAGAAGCAGAAGTGGTAAAGGAAGGGAAAAAAAAGAATCGCCTGTATGAAGATGATGGATGATGATGATGATGATGATGATAGGTGTGAACCCGCAGCAATGGAATAAATCTCTTCTGGAGGATTGGAGTTTAGGCAGGCTGTATTCCCTCCCTCCCAAAAACCGGCGGGGCGGGCGGGTGGGGATTATGCGGCAACAAGCTTTCCTCAATCTATATAGTTCTCCAGACAGTATTTATTTCCCAGTGTGTGAGATATATTGTTGTGGTCTCGTCGTTGGTCCAGTCCAGTCCGCTATCCCCTTCGTCCTGCTCCGGTGTTGAGCGGACCTGTCTGATCGCCTCTCTCAGCTGACTCACTGCAGAGAGAGAGAGAGAGAGACGCGCAGAGACGAGAAGAGACGCTCCGTGGTGGAGACGCGCTTCAAACCTGCTATAGTCTCTGTCCCATAGCCCGAAGAGACACCGCGGTTGCAATGACAACCAAACCAGGCCAATCACATTTACAAGCGTTTACGGTCCCTCTGGGGGCATGGGACCGCTACTGTTATTGTTGACGTTGAATTGTTTAGCCTATACTTCTTCACAGAATCACAGAGAAACAAGTCTGTAGACAAACAGGCTATATTTATTTGTCTCATGTAACTGCGGTCGGTGCACAGAGTATATACAAACTGCCTGGAACAATGTTGCCTAATCTCAGTCAGCTGCCAGGCAACCAACTAGCGAATCACAGCGCGACTATCCCAGCGGGCTATGGGAGCTACAATCTACAACAGAGGGGCCCCTCCCATGTTGCCTGCGTGCCTGGCTCTTAAAAGAAATGATAAACAGTAAATGTGACGCTCATTCCACAATCCACCCATCTCAATAATATTCGCAATATCAGTTAAACACACCATGGCAAATACGACAATCATCATTAGGAGCTGGTGACCATCAAACCACTGCGTGTTTTATGACTTGCTATATATATGTTTGGCTTTGAGGCAGTTTGCTTGGCGGCTGATTTATTCATTATAAGGCTATAGTGGTTCTCAAAGTGACCCGGGGACCCCCGGGGGTCCTTGAGGAGGGGATTCCCTGCAGGGGTAGTTAACATATAATGTCTATAGAAGCATCTAAATAAGTTTAACCACTTTAACCATATCAGCTGTTCAAAAATAGCTGATCTATATACAAGCTCACAATGTTGGGAGCGTTTTACTTTGAACACAAATCTTTTCTCATGACACAAAACCTTTTTTCAGATGGGAGGCTCCTTGCCAAGGAAATGTTTGAGAAGCACTGCATTGGGCTACATCTCATTCCTGCATATTGCCCCCGACAGACAGACAGACGGACAGACAGACAGACAGACAGACAGACGGACAGTCAGACAGACAGTCAGACAGACAGCCGAGCTATTCCTGGAAACAAGGCGGCAACAACAGGCTCTTTAACAGAGTGTTTTGAGAAGCACATGACACGGCACATTTTAGTATCTGGTTTTTATCCAAGCATTAAGAGAGACTGAGCTGCAAGAGGATCAGACTGGGATACAGAAAAACAAAGATAATCAGGGCAAGAGAGAGAGAGAGAGAGAGAGAGAGAGAGAGAGAGAGAGAGAGAGAGAGAGAGAGAGAGAGAGAGAGAGAGAGAGAGAGAGAGAGAGAGAGCAAGAGAGAGAGAGAGCAAGAGAGAGTGAGAGACATGAGAGACATGGGAGACATGAGAGACATGGGAAAAGGAAAGTGGAAGAATAAGAAGAAAGGTATATAAACAGGAGAGAGTGAGAGAAGAAGGCACACATATAAGCCAGAGGCTGATTAATTAGATTAGTAGGGCTGCCGTCGGCCGCGTCTTCCTGGAAGAATCTCATTTTCATGCTGAGTGTAATAACGCCACACAGCAGGCCTTCATATGTACACACATAGTGTATAATAATACTCAGTGTGTGTGTGTTGTGCATGCACGGTGCACACGGCTATATAGTATGTGTGTATGTCGTGCCGGCGGCATTATCTGCATTATCCTCGGCGGTGCTCATCGGCGCACACTTCTCCACCCAACAGTTCTCTTCCACAAAGAGATGGAATCTCTTCCCTACCAAGAGCCTCAACAACACACTGCATCGATAAAGAGAGCATGGAGCCCCGCTCTCCTCTCCTCTCCTCTCCTCTCCTCTCCTCTCCTCTCCTCTCCTCTCCTCTCCTCTCCTCTCCTCTCCTCTCCTCTCCTCTCCTCTCCTCTCCTCTCCTCTCCTCTCCTCTCCTCTCCTCTCCTCTCCTCTCCTCTCCTCTCTCCCTCTCCTCTCCTCTCCTCTCCTCTCCTCTCCTCTCCTCTCCTCTCCTCTCCTCTCCTCTCCTAAAAGCATTAGCACTCTAATCCACAGGCCCATTTGCACACACAATCCCGTGCTCCACTGCTAATGGGGATCTGGCTGTGAGGGGAGGCGGGCTGCATTGCTCATAGCATGAGGAACAGGGCCGGGGCTTCCAGTTCCTACACACATGCCATTTTACACACCATCACCCTCCAACCTGCATCTGAATACATTATGGGGTATTATCAATGCGGGGGGGGATAATGAAGAGTGCCGGAGCGTTCTTCGGAGAGAGGGAGGGTACTTCCGATTCCGCTGCATGCGTCTCATATTAACAGCCCCAAACAAACCCCAAAACGCTCCCATCCCTGACCTCTCAGATCTGACTGAGCGGTCACTGGCCCGGGCCGTCTTCTCATCTCTCTATCAATATTTAAACAGGATCTGCCAGGACAAAAGAAACAGGGGATTGCCTCTCCTTTCCCGCAAAAAAGAAAAAAAAAGACTTAAAGATGAGTTACACTTGACCGACAAACTATAGGCCAAATGGAATTGATACAGAATCCGTGAAACAATGGTATTAACAGAGTTGCAGAATGAAGCGCGACACGCTTGAAAGACTCGAGATTTGTCCGATTTTCACGGCGGAAGTGAGTGCAAATTGCTTTGTGCTGGTATGGGAAAACATTCTCTCGTGTGCGTGTGTGTGTGTGTGTGTGTGTGTGTGTGAGTGTGTGTGTGAGTGTGTGTGTGTGTGTGTGTGTCTGTCTGCATGCATGCATGTGCGTGCGACGTGCGCGTGTGATTGAAAGAGAGACGGGCATGCAGGAACAGCGTTGAAGGGCAAGGGTGTCAGTAAAAAGGCAGGGGGAGATTTGACTGTATAATGAACAGGAATGGAAAAAAAGCTGCTCCGAGCCAGAGATCAATGCAGCGGCTCTAATAACATCTAGTTATGCCAAGGCTTGTTCTCTGTCACCCAACTCCCTTTACCTCCTTCCTCTTTATCCTAAGCCCCCCCCCCCGCGCCCCCCCCCCCCCCATCTCTCTCTCCCTCTGCATTGCATTCCTCCCCCCCAGCTAATCTCCCAACAACACTCTCTCCTGCTCTTTGAATTCGTTTGTGACATTATTTGACCAAAGATCCCGAGTTTCTGCATGCCATATCTATCATATTCTATCTTATTCTAGTCTGTCTGTCTGTCTGTCTGTCTGTCTGTCTGTCTGTCTGTCTGTCTGTCTGTCTGTCTGTCTGTCTGTCTGTCTGTCTGTCTGTCTGTCTGTCTGTCTGTCTGTCTGTCTGTCTGTCTGTCTGTCTGTGTCTGTGTCTCTTTATGCCCCTAAAAAAATGGAGACCCGGACTGAGGAGACGGAGAGAGTGATGACGCCCTGGGACTGGAGTATGATAGGGCTATAATAGGTTCTGATACCGATATACAAGTATCGGGAAAAGTAGCCGATATACTGCCTGAAATAACGGGTATCATTATCGCTATACATCTCTAATAGGTCCACTGTTTATGTGACATGTAAGTGGACAGATATAATAACGAGGCAGCTGGTCCAGCATTCCGGCTTCATCATGCCTCTCCTCCATGCCTCTCTCTCGCACCTCCCCATTAAATTAAAACGCCGTGCAGTCACACACGCTCGCCCGTCGCTCGTCGGTCTCACATGGAACCGCTCGGGGGAGGCGGGGGGAGGGCAGGGGAGGGGAGGGGAGGGGAGGGGGGACACCGGAATTGGAGAGCATGTCCTCAATTCACCTCAATCGTGTGGACAAAGTGGGCTAAATTAGACCGCAGAAGCCCAACATAGGGCTCCAATCACATGGCCCATGATATTTTAGTCACGCCCAATTGCTCGCCTTGATGTGCGGTAATTGCCTGACCTGGAGACGCGGTGCGTCGGGGGGGCTACAGGCTGCGACGCTCCCTGCATATACCAACCAATCTGCAGCGCACACACACCCACCCACCCACCCAACCGCAAACATACATGTGCATCCACACGTACAGGCACATGTACATTGGTCTAGGGTCGGCGAAGGGGTCATGCTACAGTGTTGAGCCAGTGCAGCATCTATAATTGCTATACCCTCATATCTCCTATTTGCAGCATGGTATTGACCACTGACTAATGCCCCGCTTTAAAAAGTATTGATTTTTTTTTTCCCTATGGGTTTATCTAAAAAAAAATATGTCAAAAAAAGGGAAAATGTATCTAAACTCATAACAGTAATCTTATTTTGGTCTCTTGCAATAATATATACTGTATGCCATATCTCGCTCAGGCATACAGTGACGTTGCATGTGTGGAGCTTTTGGGGGTGTGGAGCCTGACTGTATTATGGGTCAATATGAGTTACAACGCTTGCAGGCACGGCGACTTGCATGCCTTATCCCATTCTGACCGGGCACCCATTTTGGTGTCAGCATCATGTTATGCTTTAGCTATTTAAAAATAGCAGATCTACAAGCTCATATCGCGCCACCGAGTGGCGCGATACGAGCTTGTAGGTCTGCTATTTTTTGAAAAATCGAAGAACGACTGACATTTTTAGAATCTGATCTCAGGTCAGAATGGGTTGATCAGACCAGTGTGTGTCCAGCGGAAACCTCGTTATGAATCTGATCTCAGGTCAGAATGGGTTATACGGCTCGCTCAGCTGTGCCTCTTGTGGCTCAAGTACGCTTTTAGACAGCTCGTTTCTTTGGCGGACTTTTACGTCTTGGGTTTGAGAACGGCACCTCTGCATTCCTGGAGTGTGGAAGTGGCCAGAAAGGCACAGTTTGACATCTTGGGTCACATTTGTGCCAAGAACTCACATAATGCATTTGGGAAAGAGAGAGTGTGTTGGTAAAGAATCTGTGTTCATTTTACCTCTGGGACTGGGAGGGTCCGTTTGGTTCCATGACTACTGTAGAAGTAGAGACCCTTAAAGGACCACTTCACCACTTTTCAACCTATCTTCATATAATAGGTAGGTCCTCACAAAGAAATCATGAAAAAATGGCACAGTTTTTTTCTACTCAGTCTGTGTCTCATGGGAGGGCTGTGTGGGAAGTTCAGAAACCCGTCCACCAGTGACATCATCGATGGTGAATACAAGCTAATGGAAACTGCAGGCTTTCTAGTCCTGAAAAGTTGCAATGTGAAAATGGACGCCATCGTTCTCACGATCTAAAAAATCTAAAAAAAAGTTGTAAAATAAACTTGTTTAAAAATAATCTGCCTAATGATGTTCACTGGTGGACAGGTTTCTGAACTGCCCACAACACTCCTATGAGACACAGACTGAGTAGAAAGAAATCGTGCCATTTTATCGTCATTATTAGTGGACCTATCATGAAGATAAGTTGAAAAGTGGTGAAGTGGTCCTTTAAACCCATTTTGGGCGGGAACCCCTTTTGGTGTTTTAAACATTATGTTATAATTTAGCTATTGAAAAATAGCAGATCTACAAGCTCATAGCGCGCCACCGAGTGGCGCGCTACGAGCTTGTAGGTCTGCTATTTTAGAAAAATCGTTAAAATGTGCCTCAAATCTTTCAGAAAACTGTCATGATTTAGAAGACATATAAAAAAAAAAATTTACGTCAGGCCTGAATGGGTTAAGGGTCAATTTGGTTCCCAATCCCAACTATCAATAATTCCGTTGGAGCGCCCTAGAAAACTCCCTCAAGGACCCATGAAGGTCCCCGGGCCCCACGTTGAGAACCTAACTACCTAACTGCTCCACACTGGATGGCTCCAATGGCAGGATGGTTTATGAATCTTTGTAAAGGGCAGAAGAGATAATGAACTGACCTGGCCTCATGCTGTTTCATTAAAATGTATGAACTTTAATATTTAGAAAAGCCTTATCTAGTTGGCATTCTATTCTGCCATACAACACACTATGGCATATACTCAAAACACATACACAATGGACCTTTGACTTGCCCTGCTATTGTAATCATGGGATCCTGAAAATAGCTGCTCCCATGATCTCCCAGCTGGGCTTCTATTCCCTCCTGTTTACTGGTATCTGAGCTCTCCCATGTTACCAAACAAATCGCCACAACGACCATCACACTATACAAGCATGAAGCTTCTCTTTTGTAAAGGTCCACAGCCTCTTCCATTAGCCATACAATCCACCCTGGCATTAAGCCATTCTGAACGGGCACCCATTTTGGTGTCAGCATCATGTTATGCTTTAGCTATTGAAAAATAGCAGATCTACAAGCTCGTATCGCGCCACCGAGTGGCGCGATACGAGCTTGTAGGTCTGCTATTTTTGAAAAAAATCGAAGAACGACTGACATTTTTAGAATCTGATCTCAGGTCAGAATGGGTTCATCAGACCAGTGTGTGTCCGGCGGAAACCTCGTATGAATCTGATCTCAGGTCAGAATGGGTTAAGAGGAGCTCATGCTAATAGGATTGGCCTGGCCGTCCATCTGCCAGGGGAGTGAGCGATCCATCGGCCAACCCCGTGGACAGAGCACCCTGGCCTGGATACACCTGCTCAGTGTTATACCCCCCCAACCCTTCTCCGTGCACTCCTCTCTCTGGAGGTGGTTGCTATAGTATACAATATTCATGCGTAACCTTTGGGAGACTTAGAAGTGTTTAAATAAAGACGTGTTATAACGACGAAGTAAAACGCTGTGGTTTTACACAGACAGCAGCGTAGAGAGTCTGTAACCTGCAGGCGTTAAATATTGCATACAATGTATGCCTGCATGCCGCTCCGGTTAATGGAGTACAGATGGAGATGCATGGTATATGGTGGATGCGATGGGGGGAGGGTTTACATACAGAGGAGGAAGAATGGTGCAGCTTCTGCGAATGAGAGAGAATGCGAGTGAGCGCGCGCGCGCGTGCGCGGGCGAGACAAGAGATAAAAAGATGGATGCATAGTTTTCATAGAGGGCATTAAATCAAGCCCAGAGGCTGGTCCCTAAATCAACGAGCTTCACTCTTGGTGTCTTTCCAATTACATCAGTGTGGGGACTAATGCCACGCCGCTCCACAGACACAGACCCCACTGCTCCCCCCCCTGTCTCCCCTGATGAATTAATTGAAAAGAAAAATGCATGGGCAATGATTCGATCTGAATGTTTCGCATGATAACTCATGAGCCGAAAAATTATTTCAGTGCAAAGACATGGTGGCCGGTGTTTTACCTAAACAGACCTTAACGGTTTTGAAGCACATATCGTCAGGCATTCATGTAGAGAGAATCCACACATGCATGCATGCATGCATGCATGCATGCACGGACGCAGACACACACACACACACACACACACACACACACACACACACACACGCACGCAAGCGCACACAAGACTGTGACCTTTCCATTCCCATATTATGGCGAGCAATGAACAAGCTAAATACTGTATCTGCATGCCTACATGAGGACCGAATACACGGATTCCTGCATTTACATGTGGTATGTGTGAATGTGTGAATTTCCTCTCGCGGGGAGGAATGGCGCGCCACTTAAAAGAAGAACTCTGTATAGCTCGCTGGTTGCTAGGGAACTGCATAAGGACTGGCATTGCAATGCAGCACAACAGCTGTCTACATAATTGCACCATTAAGATCTTAACCCATTCTGACCGGGCACCCATTTTGGTGTCAGCATCATGTTATGCTTTAGCTATTTAAAAATAGCAGATCTACAAGCTCATATCGCGCCACCGAGTGGCGCGATACGAGCTTGTAGGTCTGCTATTTTTGAAAAATCGAAGAACGACTGACATTTTTTAGAATCTGATCTCAGGTCAGAATGGGTTCATCAGACCAGTGTGTGTCCGGCGGAAACCTCGTATGAATCTGATCTCAGGTCAGAATGAGTTAACATGGTGATGTCTGTCGTGTTCATCTCAATACAGGTTCAAGCACGTCTCCACGCGCTCTCTACAAGTAGGGTTAATGGGCTGGGCACAGACAATCACTTTTGTGGACATAAAAGTTGGATTTATTTTGCATAAACTTCCCTAAATCAAAAAGCTGTCAGTGCATCTCTAACCCATTCTGACCTGAGATCAGATTCATACGAGGTTTCCGCCGGACACACACTGGTCTGATGAACCCATTCTGACCTGAGATCAGATTCTAAAAATGTCAGTCGCTCTTCGATTTTTCAAAAATAGCAGACCTACAAGCTCGTATCGCGCCACTCGGTGGCGCGATATGAGCTTGTAGATCTGCTATTTTTAAATAGCTAAAGCATAACATGATGCTGACACCAAAATGGGTGCCCGGTCAGAATGGGTTAAATTCAAACATGTAACGACGCAAAGACAACCATTACCGGTGGCGTACAGTGAAAGCTGTATGCACAGGTAACAGAGCTACTGTACTGTATATTTGCTCTACACAGAACTATCATTTATGTGGACGGACGGAAGATCCACTAATGGAAAGCAGGCTAAGCAGGTTAGAAACTTAAGCCCTATATACTTTGTCATAATGCCCCAATAGTGAAAATAACCGATCTATACAAGCATACGATGTGACGCATTGCAACGCGCTATGAGCTTCTAGATCGGCTATTTATGAAACAAATTCTATGTACCCATGTACACACATGTTTAAATGTTCAGAACCATGGCCAGCAGTGATTCACAATGTACACTACACTATACTGTATACCTGCTTATGTTCAGCACCATGGTCAGCTCCTCAGCTTCAGAGACACAGAGCTAAACGGAAAGAGGAAACACTATACAGTTGTATATATTTTTTCCTTAAATCATGGACCAATCCCATTAATTATTGTGATAATAATTAAAATAAATAAATAATGATCAATATTATTGTTGTTGCGGTTATTGTAAAAAAAATCGTAGAATTCACAAAAGGCATAAACCACTCAAATGTATCAAGTTTATTACTATTAAATGCACACAGTGTAGTGTAGCCTGAGTGATATATGGCATACACTACAGTATATTGCAAGAGATGCATGGAAAATCTATTTGGTATCACAATATAAATATATATTTTTTACTGTACAGTACACACACACACACACACACACACACACACAGCAACGATGAACTGAGCTTCACCCCATGCTGAACATTTCCCCCCCATCTCCTTCCTGCGGTAGAGGCTGCCAGCTAACATCCCCCATTCTGCCTTTCAACCATGTTGCAACCAGTCCCAAGTGACAAAGAAACATGCTCTCTGTGCACCTCGGCTCTCTCTCTCTCTCTCTCTCTCTCTCTCTCTCTCTCTCTCTCTCTCTCTCTCTCTCTCTCTCTCTCTCTCTCTCTCTCTCTCTCTCTCTCTCTCTCTCGTGCGCGCGCGCACAAACGTCTCACTCTTTATTTCCTCTCTCAATATATCTTTCTCTCACTCTCCCCCCCACACACACACGCACGCACACATACACACACACACACACACACACACACACACACACACACACGCACATGCACACGCACACACACAGACACACACACACACACACACGCACACGCACACGCACACACGCACACGCACACACACGCACTCACACACACACACGCACACACACAAGCTATAATAATAATACTAGTACTGAACAGCCCTCTACAGAATAACAAAGACAAACACAGCCCAGCGCACTCAGACGCTGTAATCTCCAAGAAAATCCCATTTGGCAGAGCAGCTGCCACTCATGCCAGAGCCAGCATGGATCACACATAGACACTCTCCTGGTGCCCACAGGGTGGCAAGCTGTCCCTCCACCAGCTACCGTCAACCCAATAGCGCACACGGACGCACACACACACACACACACACAGAAGCACACGCACGCACACGCAAACACACACACACACACACCCCTCTCAGGAATATTACACTACTACTACACACCGTCATTCACACACATGCAGACATCCAAGCACACAACACACTCACTCATACAGCAGTACACCAATTTGCACGCGCGCAGCGCACGCACGCACGCACGCACGCACGCACGCACGCACGCACGCACGCACGCACGCACGCACGCACGCACGCACGCACGCACGCACGCACGCACGCACACACACACACACACACGTATAGGATCAGCCCTGCTGTGACAGAGGGGATAAATATGGTGCTTTTCTTTAATAGTAGCAGGTCAATACGTCTGATCCGGCCAGACAGGTCATTTGGACAGGGCTTTACTGTCACTGTTCAACTGGCAGAGCTGCTCATCAAACATCTCCCAAAGTGGTCTGTCCACAACTTCAGACCTAACACGCACGCGTGCACACACACAGTCGCACACACACACACACACACACACACACGTTTCTAGGCCTATATCACTCAATATTTCATGTCAAGGACCCCAAAAATGATCTGTAATTGGCCTCCCGAGACCCCCCCCCCATCTGAAAATATATTGTTCCAGGGACCCTCCAGAAGCAAAGATTTGAGTTCAAAACGTTCGCTCTGACAAAAAATATTACCTGCAATATAACACCTGCAAAACCTGTCCGTCCACGCCTTGTGACATGCTCCATATATATGGCCCCCCTCCATATATGGAGATAACGACACTGACCTCATCAAACCCTGGATAGCCATACATGGAGAAAACTGGATCATCACCTATATGGATCTGCTTATATGGAGCCGGCCAGCCAACTCCACATCTGACCTCAAACCTCAAACCCTATAAGATCACCATATATGGAGCTGACCTGTTCTGACACTCTGTGGAGTGTCAGAACATCTGACATCAAACCCTATACAGTATAAACCCATCCATGCCCAGCAGTCTGCCGTCACCCAGGCGGATGCGCGCACGCGCCAATGAGACGCGCCCGTCTCATTGGTTTTTATATCATTAGCTACGCCTCCTAATTCCTCATACAAGAAAGAGTGCCACGCAAAAGTAGTTGTTGCCACGACAACGGGTCGCGACGCGGCGATGTCATGGCAGTGACATGGCCACGACTATGAGAGCAACTGGAGATCAAACCTCATCCTTCAAGACACGAGTAGCTCATTTGTAAGCCTTGGTGGTTACACGTTACAGTAGTGAAAATATAAGATCTACAAGCTCACAACGGGTCACAACGCAACGCTCTGTGAGCGTGTTGATCGGATGTTTTCAGCGTTTTTGATTGATTGATTGAAATATTTATTAACAGTTTGTAGAATTTACAGTACATTTTAAGCACAAACTCAATACAAAGACTGTCAACTGTGAGTGGACGACCCAATTAAGCATTACACTTGTTTACAACAGGGTCCACATTGTTCAATTCATCAAAACATTTAAAGACATACAAACATTTAGAGACATACAAATAGACATTTCTATGTAGCTAAATTCATCATATGGGAAGCAAAAAAGGGAAAAGATACAATATACAGTGAGGGAAAATGGGGTGGGGGGGGTGGGGGGGATTCAGATTTTACAGAGGCCAGTTTCGAATTGCAGCCATCCGTAGGTGCCCTTTGAGAGCGGTTTTGAAGGAGTCAAGGGATTCACATGTCTTAATGACTGTTGGTAGGGCGTTCCACATTTTGGTGGCATAGGAGCGAAAAGAATTTAGTCCCTTGTTTGTGCCGAATCTGGGTTGTACATGGTTTGTTGCACTCCCTCTGGTGTTGTGGGTGTGGACTTCGTTTACATTAAGGAAGTATTTAGACAGGTACATGGGTATCTTGGTGGTGTATCGAATCTTGTGGACCAGACCCATTGCAAGATGCTGTACTCTGTCGACGACCCTAAGCCATCCCAGCCTGTCAAAGTGGGCAGGGGTGAGGTGGGTTCGGGGGGTGAGGCCAAGTAGGAGCCTAACCAGTTTGTTTTGGGAGGTCTGGAGCCTTGTTTTAAGGGCCTTTGAGGTGCTGTGGTACCAAGAGGTGGATGCATAGTCAAAGAAACCTTGTACGAGGGCTCCTGTTAAGGTCTTCAAGGTGTTTTTGCTGACCAGTGAGGAGATCCTGTAAAGGAATCTTGTTCTTTGATTGACTTTTTTGATTACGTTGGTGGCCATCTTATCACCGGAAAGATTGGCCTCCAGGATGGAACCTAGGTAGGTAATTTGATCTTTTCGTGTGATAATATTGTCACCCACTCTAACCAAGAAGCCATCTGCCTTGCTGAGATTACTATTTGATCCGAAGAGGATGGATTCAGTTTTTCCCAGGTGTAAGGATAGTTTGTTATCAGCGAGCCAGGTGCAGATTCTACCGAGTTCAGAGCTGAGGGTCTTTTCAACCTGCAGTTTGTTCCTGTCCGAGACCAGCAGTGCTGAGTCATCTGCGAACAGGAACAAGTTGCAGTCACAAGCTGAAGTCATGTCATTAACATATATTAGGAACAGTAAAGGCCCTAGTATGCTTCCTTGTGGGACGCCACAGCTCACTGGGAGGGGAGGGGACAGTGTTCCGTTCACCTCCACCATCTGTTCTCTCCCCTCCAGGTAGGATTGCATCCAGCTCACTGATGTGCTATCAAAACCAATAGCTTTAAGCTTGTTAACCAGTATGGAGTGGTTCACGGTGTCAAAAGCCTTTTGGAGGTCCAGCATGACCATGCCGCAGTATTTTCCAGCGTCCACCTCGTGTTTGATGTGGTCGCTCAAATAGAGGAGGCATGTGTCAGTGGAGTGGGATGTTCTGAAACCAGATTGGAACTCGTACAGCAATTTATTAGTGGCAAGATACTTTTCAACCTGTTCATAGACTATTTTTTCCATCACTTTCGAGATGGAGCTTAGAATAGAAATAGGGCGGTAGTTGCCGGGTTCTAATTTACTCCCTTTTTTGTACAAGGGGGTTACTTTGGCCAGTTTAAAATCTTGGGGGACCTGTCCCTGTTTGATGGAGAGGTTAACTATGTGGGTGATGACTGCAGGAGCTATGGAAAAGGCTGAGTCTCTGAGAAATTTGGAGCGTGTGGTTTAACAGCGCTATGTATGTATGTATGTATGTATGTATTTGGTTAAAATGGGTAGGGTTTTAAAAAGGCAAAAGCTTGCTCTGGTGCACTGGCCTGTATGTATGTATACATAACGTGACTCTGTGCATGTTGTTTGTGGTTGTTTTGTGGTTTTTAAATGAAGTTGTTTTTTAATGTTGAAGTTGTTTTTTAATGTTTTACTGTAAAGCACTTTGGTACAACGTTGTTGTTTTAAAATGTGCTATATAAATAAAGATTGTATGGTATGGTATGGTATACGTATGTATGTATTTTCTGTCTGTGTGTAATCTATTAATATAGCATTTATCTTCTATCTTATTCCATAATTCACAAGATAATGTCAACATCTTCTTGTTCTTTGTGTTTTATTTTTTATTCTTTGTGGTTCATGAAAAATGAATAACATTTAAGTAAAAATAATAATAATAATCTAATGTATTATACATGACTGTATTGTGTGTATTTATCATATGCATATACATCAATTTGTATAATTTCAACTTCTATTCATCACATCATCACACACTGTATAAACGGCTATACAGGAGTTCAGAGCACACCATGTGAAAGATTATCTTATAGCACCACCCTCTGGCCAAAGTAAATATTGTATAATAAATGTCAAAATGGGGTCAGACAACGCTGTGGGTGCTACTACAGTACAGAGACAGCATGTTGTCACATCACTGCCCTCACTGACAGCCAGGTCTGGCCTGGAGCTGTGGAACTCCCGTCGGGCAGGGGTGGAAAAAGTATTCACATGTTTTACTGAAGTGTAGAAATACAAGTAGGCTATTGGTATCAAAATATACTGAAAGTACAAAAGTAAAAGCACTCCTGGTGCAGACTAGGGCATTCACTTCTAGTCATTTTTTACAAGTTGATTAGTTGCCTAGTTTACTAGTCGACTAGTTGTTTAACTACCTATTACTTGTTATATGCACTGTTTTATTGGTTTTATTCTTTTAATTGTATTTAGTTTTTTGTTTTTCTTTCTAATAAAGTTGTCGACCCTTTTTTCTTGTTGGCCCCAACACATGTAAAGCGTCTTTGAGTATCAAGAAAAGCGCTATATAAATCCCAGATATTACATATTATTATTATTATTATTATTATATTTTAAAAAAGCTTGTCAACTAGTACCAACAAGGTCGACTAGTGGATTTACTAGTCGACTAGTTGAATAGTCGACTATAGTTGCTTAATGCCCTAATGCAGACTGTCCCATTTCACGTTTTCAAATGTCTAAAATGTATTTAGAATTCTTTGAAAATAGATCCGGCCATTTGAAAATAGCCAATCTACATAATCTTGTAGATCAGCTATTTTAAAAAGTACAGTATTTGCCTCCGAGATGCAATTCGAAATACTCCAGTAAAGTAAAAAACAAACAAAAAATACATTAAAAAGTGTCTAGCACAAGGAGTACAGTACTTAAGTTCAGTAAATGTACTTGGTGTCTGTACACCACTGCCAATGGATTGGCAGAGTAATTAGTCATGCTGGGAGGCCGAGGCCAGCGTTACATGAAATATGGATCCCATATCGATCCCGTCTCAAATGGTACACATGCATGCCATGGGCGGACGTAGAATATGCACATCCACAGGCTGGGTGCCTGGCTAAAGAGACGAATGATGGATGGAGCCCGCACACCCATATAGGTACTGTAATATTCTGGGACTCTAATAAATAACCACACTTGGGAGAGAATTTAAACACAGGTCTTTACTTGGAGACTCTCAATGCAGAACTGAACACAGACGGCACACTCAGAGGCTACAAACAGCTGCAGGGGATCTTGCTAATCAGCACAGGTGGAAATAATGTTCTTAATCAGTGGCATGATCTTTCACCTATAGAAGACTCTATTACAGGTACAAAATGCTTTCTGGTCATGTGTACATACAATACACCAAAGTTTGTGCTTTTTATAATAAAATGTGGTTGTCCAATCAAATCACCCACACTTTGGTGCCACTACTATACTACCACCGCATGTGTGACATGTCAACCCTCAGAAATGTTTAAGTGCACACCAGTTCAAAACATTTTAAAAACATACTACTAGGTCTGTCACCATTTACAATGTTTTTCTTTGTTGTGTTACCAAATAAACCAAAGTCTGGCAATAAAGAACAAAAGAAAACAGTTAAGGTACGGGTACGGCATCTGTATGCAAACGTGCACGTGTGCACAGTACACGCACACAAACACACCCATACACATTAACCATGCACCCATACACACACACATCTGGGTTTAGGTTCACTGGTTTTCAATGCCTGAACGCAATATATATTACTTAAAATGCTTGACATGAACATAATGATAATAATGAGCTTTCAGATTCAGATTTCATGCAAAAGAGCTCCAGAAAGCATGTTTTCCTGGATATAGTGGCCCGACTGCCTCTCTCTCTCGCTCTCTCTCCCCCCACCCCACACACACACACACACACACACACACATTATACTGTATGTACTGTACTGTACTATGTATGTATGTATGTATGAATATAATATGACTTATGACATGTATATGAATAATAATAATGTGTGCACACATGCATGCATTGTGCACATTGAACGCACAAACACGGCAACACGCGGACACATACATACTGTCTTACAGACACTTATCATTATCTCTGCAACATAATGGCAAAACATTTATTCTCGGTTTTGATCACGTCTTTACCCTTGATGTTGAGAAATTTTCATTTTTCTACATGGAAAACCATTATCCGTGTATCGGTTATTGAGATAAGCTGATGAGTTGCAGACAAAAAGCCTTCCATTGGAAGCTCAGGAAGCTTTGCAGTGTCTAAAAGCAGCCTCAGGCGTTGGCTGAAGGCACCAGCAATGCTTGCCTCATTTATTTTCACTGTATTTATTTTTTGGATTATTTCATGTCACGTCTGCCGATGAAAATGTCTGCATTGTGCACTTTTATGTATAGTGTTTGTAGTGTGTAGGACAGCAGATGGAAATGAGCTATAGCTTCTATGGCCAATTCTGCTGCAATTACTTTTAATTGTGCTCTGTCCCTATAATAATACATAATAAAACTAAACAAAAACTAAAAGTTATCACTGGCTGACAGGCAGAGTGTATTTCCAAAATACAAAAAAATAAATAAATAACCTGTGTTCCAATGGTGGATCCAATGTCGTAATGTAGTCACAAACTCTTGTTAATGCTTTGCATCGTAACTAGTAAGTAAAGTTTCCAATTCATTCTAGTGGAGTAAAAGTACAATATTTCCCTCAGAGATGTTGTGGAGTAGAAGTAAAAGCATTGAACATCGGAATACTACACTTAAGTACCTCAACATTGTACTTAACACATTTTGGGCGGGAACCCCTTTTGGTGTTTTAAACATTATGTTTATAATTTAGCTATTGAAAAATAGCAGATCTACAAGCTCGTATAGGTCTGCTATTTCTGAAAAAAAGTGAAAATGTGGCACAAATCTTTGAATATATATCCTTTCAGGGTGAACGTTTTGAACTCAAATCTCAAAACTTTGCTTCTGGGAGGGTTCCTGGAGCAACATATCTTCAGATGGTGGTCGATGACCAATTACATAATAGTTTCTGGGGTCCTCGACATGAAATATTGAGCTCCACTGACATAGAAACATACTGTATAGGTATTTCAGAAAAATGTCAGGATTTAGAAGATTTTAGGACGTCGGGCCTAAATGGGTAAAAAAGTACAGTACTTGAGTAAATGTACTTAGTCACTTTACACCAGTGACCGTGGTTTTGGGGCGGGAACCCCTTTTGGTGTTAGCATTATGTTATGCTTTAGCTATTGAAAAATAGCAGATCTACAAGCTCATAGCGCGCCACCGAGTGGCGCGCTACGAGCTTGTAGGTCTGCTATTTTTTTTTCAATCAAAGAACGACTGACATAGAAACATATAGCTTTTTCAGAATGGGTTAAGTGAGCATCCATCTCCTCAGACAGACAAGTAGGTGGAGGAGGTGGAGGAGGAGTCCCTGCTCTCTTCACACTTACTCTTCAGTTATCAACACGCAGCCGAGCCGCGCACGGGATCTCTCCTCATAAAGACAGACATTTTCCACAGAGCCGGCTGGGCTTCTCTCTCTCTCGCCCGCACGGCTGGAAGCAGTTGGCATCGCCCTCCTCGCGCACCGAGCTGAGGCAGCAGTTCTCTGAAGCATCCTTCATAGATTGATCGCTTTGGTTTATTTGGTCTATTCATTCTCTGTTATCCCTTTGGCAGGAGGTAATCTCAGCGGGAACAATGCATTATATATATACGAATAATATGGAGCCGTGCACAAAATGCTTATGCGTGCATATCCATGCACACGTGCATAAACAACAGGTTTGCATGCACACGCACGCACACACTTGCCACTCGAATGATGAATGGTGGAAGTTGGGGTAAACGGGACAGTTTGGCTTCATCATAGAGCACTGGGGGGGGGGGGGGGGGGGTCCAAATCCCCTTACATGTACAATCCTGAGAGTGTACAGATCGACCAAATGGACCCCTTGTGGGAATGTGGGTCCATTTGGTTCCATGTGTACACTCTCAGAGGTCCCCGAACCTGATGAGAAACCGGTTCCATAGAGTATAGTCTGACACACTGCACACTACAGCGTCAATACTAATGACATCAGCACAAAGTATAACCATGGAAACACAAACACATACCCCCCCCCCCCCCTCCCCGGGGGCCTGGCCCCAGCATGCACTCCTGTGCTCTACCGGGGAGAGAGAGAGAGAGAGAGAGAGAGAGAGAGAGAGAGAGAGAGAGAGAGAGAGAGAGAGAGGGAGGGAGGGAGGGGGGAGTCGGTGGTGTTGAAAAGGATAGAGGGGAGTAAAGAGAAGCCAAAGATCGTCAAGAGAGAGGAAGGAGGTACTAGTGAATGAGAGTCAGAGAGAGAAAGAGAACATGGGGGAGCAAAACGTCAGAGGCAGAGAGGGTGGAAAAGAAGAGACACAGAGGAAGAGAGATGGCAAGAGAGAGATAGAGAGAGTCGTAAGGGGAGAGACTAGGGAGAGTGCAAGACACAGAGAGAGAGAGAGAGAGAGAGAGAGATACAGACAGACAGAGTCTGGAGGAGAAGAAAGGTGCAGGGGGTCGATGGAAACTGGTGAGCCGCCAGAGAGAGAGAGAGAGAAGTACTTAGTATGAAAACAGGCAGAGCAGTGTGCTGCAGCCAAGTCTGAGATATAAGCTCTGCTGGAGGGAAAAAAGAGCTCCTTTCTCTTAAAATCTGCACTCTCATCTTCACCCCCGTCCCCTTGCTCTTCCAAGACCCATCGGCCCATCCATCACCCCCCCTCCATCTCTCAGACTCAGCAACACTTCTAGACGGACCCAAAATAACTCTCTCTCTCTCTCTCTCTCCTTCCCTCTAAATCACGGTAATGTTGGAGTTCTCCTGAGACGCTTTTATTTTCTCAGCCTGTAACACCTTTGCCAGCTGGCAGCGCACAAAGGAACAGAGAAGTATACAAATAGTTGTTTACATCGGTGTTCAAGTACACGGACGGCTCGGCGTTCATCAACATTACCTGAAGCTCTGTGTAGTTGTTTAAATTGGTGCTCAAGTACCACGCAAACAACTCAACGCTCATCGGCATTACCCGAAGTGAAGCATTGTGTATAGGCTGTTTCTCTGCAGGAGTCTAGCCATCTATAGGAGGGTATGTATGCAGTGTCGTCATGCTGCATGCAGCGAGGGTAAATGCAGCTTTGCCCTCTATGCCCTCTGAACCCGCATACCTGACTAACTACCTCGAAAAAGTGAGCGACACCCACAGCCACAATACTAGAGGGAGCGAGAACAACGATCGGGTACCACCCACTTTTTAAACAAACATGGGTAGATTATCCTTCTACAGCACTGCCACCCAAGCGTGGAAGGCCCTGAGCCCTTCCCTCAAAAAATGCTAATCACTGGCATCCTTACAACAGGCCTGGAATTCCACCTTTCAGCAGGCCAAAGGGAGAGGAAATGATCGCTTCTCCCTTAGTCACCTCATTATGAACCCCTTCCTTTTTTTGCCCCAAACCTGTATACGTCGTTGTTATTATTACTTGCGCAAGCAGAGCGCGCAAGTAATAATTTCGCCCGGTCTTCGTTCACCGTGACAGCCAACCCGCCATTTGATGTGTATGCAGCAAAAAACAGCAAATCTGTGCCTGGTTTGCTGGGACCAGATCACATAAATGACCATATTTCTTACGTCATCATTTAGAGCTAGTCATACGTATACTATATACATAATCAGTAAAATAAAATAGCAAATTGTGCCTGATCTGCTGGGACCAGAGTACGTGGTGTGTATATGTATGACTAGCTCACAATGATGACGTAAGAAATATGGTCATTTATGTAATCTGGTCCCAGCAAACCAGGCACAAATCTGCTGTTTTATTTGCATACGCATCAAATGGCGGGTTGGCTGTCACGGTTTTTGGCGCAAAGTAACCACAATATACCGCTAATCAACTTACAACTACATACTCTATATAGTATATGTATACGTATGTCTTACGTCATCATTTAGAGCTAGTCATACGTATACTATATACATAATCAGTAAAATAAAATAGCACATTGTGCCTGATCTGCTGGGACCAGAGTACGTGGTGTGTATATGTATGACTAGCTCTCAATGATGACGTAAGAAATATGGTCATTTATGTAATCTGGTCCAGCAAACCAGGCACAAATCTGCTGTTTTATTTGCATATGCATCAAATGGCGGGTTGGCTGTCACGGTTTTTGGCGCAAAGTAACCACAGTATACCGCTAATCAACTTACAACTACATACTCTATATAGTATATGTATATGTATACGTATGTCTTACGTCATCATTTAGAGCTAGTCATACGTATACTATATACATAATCAGTAAAATAAAATAGTAAATTGTGCCTGATCTGCTGGGACCAGAGTACGTGGTGTGTATATGTATGACTAGCTCTCAATGATGACGTAAGAAATATGGTCATTTATGTAATCTGGTCCCAGCAAACCAGGCACAAATCTGCTGTTTTATTTGCATACGCATCAAATGGCGGGTTGGCTGTCACGTTTTTTGGCGCAAAGTAACCACAGTATACCGCTAATCAACTTACAACTACATACTCTATATAGTATATGTATATGTATACGTATGTCTTACGCCATCATTTAGAGCTAGTCATACGTATACTATATACATAATCAGTCAAATAAAATAGCAAATTGTGCCTGATTTGCTGGGACCAGAGTACATGGTGTGTATATGTATGACTAGCTCTCAATGATGACGTAAGAAATATGGTCATTTATGTAATCTGGTCCCAGCAAACCAGGCACAGATCTGCTGTTTTATTTGCATACGCATCAAGTGGTGGGTTGGCTGGCACGGCTTTTGGCGCAAAGTAACCACAGTATACCGCTAATCAACTTACAAGTATTATTACAGAAATTGAAGTTAGAGACACATATTACTCTGATCATGATTTAGTATTAATATCACTATAGTCCAAGATGAAATACATTTAAAACAATTGACAATTTACAATAAATAATAAAATAATTATACTGTATAACATATTTTAATTCAGTTTATATACCTTTTTTTTATCACATATCAATGATTTATTTTTCTTTGAAAAACTAAAAAGGGATCTAGAATATTTCTAAATTGATAAAAGTGTATTTCTTATATAGATAGAAACTTGAACCATACTTAATAATACTAGGTATTTACATGCATAAAGTAGATAGGTAGCAAATAGTTAATACACCTAATAATTAGACATTTCAAACGTTCCTTCACAGAAATACTGAGATTCCACAGTTTACAGCGGTCGGAAATACTTGCGCGCTCTGCTTGCGCACTAGTTGGCCATTTATGGCCAACTAGTGTGCAACAAGCAAGTATGCACTCGACAGAGTGCAGTTCTAGTTATTCTTTGTGATGAATTGAATTTTGTTGTTATTTTTCATGTCATGATTATGAATTGAATAACCAGGACCTGAATGGAAACAAGACCGCAAGGACTTTTTTTCTGTGACATCCTTTCAGACTAAGGGCCGATTCATACTCCTATTTTAGAGCCGAATAAAAGTCGGTTCGGCGCTGTAGAGCCTACAATTTGACGTCATTTGAGGTTCGGGGGGGCGGGTACCGTCCTAAAGTCGGCTCTTCGGTGCTACTGAAAATTTCTGACGAGCCGAAATCATTTCGGCACTACAGTGCCGAAACAGCGGTAAAATAGGAGTATGAATCGGCCCTAAGTGTTTGACTGTACTGTTCTGACTAATAAAGGATTCAAGTAGTGGTAGTAGTGGTGGTGGTAGTAGTGGTGGTGGTGGTAGTAGTAGTAGTAGTATTAATAGCAGTGGTACAGTAGTTTCTTTATTTTATTTTTTCATTCCATTCTATTCAGTCTGCCTCAATCACTGGTGCCTGTCTGTGAATATGTCTTATAGATGAGATGACACGTGTTAATCCAACAGAGTCTGATTCAGCCATGTCTGCCTAATCCCTATAATCCCACTGGAGTATAGAGGGAGAAATTAAACCAGCCCGGGGGAAATGTGTCAACGCGAGGATTGTAAAAACATAAAGAGAGAAAGCGTTTACATCAGTCGGTCCAGAGAAAGCTGGTCGGCGTGCTCTTCCTCAGCTAAATCAAATGGGCAGAGGTTTGATTGATAGCAGATGTCAGGTCTCTGCTAAGATACAAAGCAGTGAATTTTTTTGGAGTGCGTTAACACACAGTGGGTCACGGACCATTTTCTTTATGGGTCACGAGTCTCGAGTAAAGATCTCCTATTTTCTTATCCTACGTTTAAACAATTGTAGACATGTTAAAACAAACAAAACAGAGAACAAAGAAATTCAATGATTTCATTTTTATAATTAAGAAGTAGTGTTAGCCTAATCTTTATAATTAAGGGTTGTCCCAATCCGATCACGTGATCATAGTATCAATATTATATCCATATCATATTAGACTGATATTGTTTTTGATTTTGGATATTGTACTATTGTGATATGGCATAAACGTGTTCTATAAAAAATATTATTATTGGCGTCAAAAGGCGAACTTAGCGACGGGTGAGTATATCAGGAGAAATCGGTATCGGTACTCAAAATCAAATGATCGGAATCGGATTGGAAGAAAAACAAAACGTGATCAGGACATGCCTAGTTATAATCGTCATAATAATTTCCATGTTGAAAAATGTAAATATATATTTTCCAAAATAGCAATTCTACAAGCTCAAAACGTGCCGCGTGAGCTTGTAGATCGGTGCTCCTTTAACTATATAAAAATCACACCCGTGTGAACTGAGTGGTGCAACTCCCCTCTCCCCCCCCTCCCCTCCTCCTCCTCCTCTCTCTCTCTATCTCTCTCTCTCTCATTAGCAGGCAACAGAGCAGCACTATCTCTCTCTCTCTGTTTCTGGCACAACAGCGCCCCTACTGGTACTAATAGTTATATACTGGTGCTCAGATACCAGCAAGGGCAGAATCCATTTTCTTGCGACCGACGGCCGTCGCGACGGACCTGTCCGTCGGGGGGTCCGCCGGTCCGTCGGGGGGTCCGTCGGTCCGTCGGGGGGTCCGTCGGTCCGTCGGGGGGTCCGTCGGTCCGTCGGGGGGTCCGTCGGTCCGTCGGGAGGTCCGTCGGTCCGTCGGGGGGTCCGTCGGTCGGTCGGTCCGTTTTTGCGTCGCGACCGTCGGTCGCAGGGTTAGGGTGGATGGATTCTGCCCTTGCTGCCCAAATGGTAACTCTGTCATTTCTCTACCGTTTTGGACGGGGGTGGTCTCTTTGGAATCGTGTGGCCCCCCTGGAGGTTTCTATGGGGGTCTCGAGGTTCGGGGACCCCTGGGGACCCCCACGGACCCCCAAATGGTAACTCTGTCATTTCTCTACCGTTTTGGAGGGGGTGGGCTCATTTGAATCGTGTCGCCCCCCTGGAGGTTTCTATGGGGGTCTCGAGGTTCGGGGACCCCTGGGGACCCCCAGGGACCCCCAAATGGTAATGTCACCTGTGGACACTAACTGTAATTGTCTCGCTGTCTCGCTGCTGCGCTGCGCCGCACAGACAGCAGCTTGTGTGTAACATGTGCGTTCGTGCCGTGTTGCTGGTATATTATTATTATTATATTTTTTGCGCCGCCGCGTTGTCTCGCTGCTGCGCTGCACAGACAGCAGCTTGTCCTTCCCAGCCTCCCCGTCCTGGACGGCGCAGAACAGCGTTGGATCGCCGGCCGCCTATCGTTGATCGCCCGCCGTCTCCTCGAGGACCGCCGACGCAGATGGTTTACTGCTATATGCCATAGTGTTTATTATAGCTACTATTATTACACACTGTGCTATTATCCAGATTCCTGAGGTGGACATTTCAAGAGGAGCTTGTGATTATTGCTTGCCTATAGATACAGTGCCTATTTATATTGCTATTTGCTACGTTTTAATAATTGCCAGTCATACAGTATAAATTGCCACATTGTTATACCTATACATTTACGTATTTTACTTGTATAGTGTTATATTTGATATCCTGCTACATGATTTTATACTTACCTGTTTTATCTCCGAGCTTATAATAAACTTTGTTACTTTTCTATATACGACCTGCCTGCTGCCCTTATCCGTTTTTCTCAAGCAATGACAATTTCACTGGAGCGCAGCGCTATATGCACGCAGACAGCACATGATACAGGCCTACATCCCGTCCCAAACACTGAGGACAGTGAGGAGGTAAAGTAAACTTGTTTATAATGTGGCAAGAAAAATATATTCCAATTACTTTTCGGTGCGCACTCACCATGAATCCAAGCAGAGGTCCTATAGGTAAAACACCGCCGCCACAGTCCCAATGGCCCGTGCGCAAAAAGTTGATATTTAACATTGGCTATAATCTGCCAAATCTCAACCGATTGGTATAATTCCAAATGGTATACACTCAATGAAATTTATATTTTCCATTTTTCATGGGCGTATAAGTCATAGAGCCAGAGAAAGGAGAGATATGGTATAGGGAAGCACTAAGCCCTGTTAGCCATGCAGCCTATTATGTTTCATGAGCTGTGGTGGCTTCACTGATATACAACCTTTATTCAAATAGTTGCAAATGTATTAATAAAAATACTGAGCATGTATGTTTGATATAAGGCCAAACCTCATTTGAAAGAATATATTCAGAGTATACTCTTCATTAGCAAACTGTACCAAACGAAGGAAAAACCCCCGCGGGGATAACTGACGTTATAAGAAGATAACGCCCCTGCATGACACCTCCCTGGCCACCGTATAGCGCATTGACAGGTCTGTCTGTCTGTCTGTCGTAGCATGCAGATAGACAGATAGGGGGGGGGGGCAGTTTGACAACAGCGGCTGACACATGTTCATTGATTATGATTAATAGGCCTACTGTATACAGCTACTGTGCTGCTGGATCGTCGATAAATGGACTATAGGCCTACTGGACTTTGACGTTAACGTTAAAACAGAGGCCAGCCAGCGGTACCGTGACCACACCGTTCGTTGTGTGTGTGTGTGTGTGTGTGTGTGTGTGTGTGTGTGTGTGTGTGTGTGTGTGTGTGTGTGTGTGCGCGAACTTCGAGACGAGTTGGTGACAGTGGTTTGTATTTTGATTTGAAATAAATAATGATGAATAGATGTCTACTGTTCATGCTTGTGTGTGTTTTTTTTAGACAATAGACCACTTAGCAATTGCTTTAACTATGAAAGAAATGAAGACGATGAAGGATATCGATGAAATGTATGTTTCACTATATATAAAATATATACCTTGACTCTCCCTCTGAATGAAATTAAAAATCGGGTCCTAATAATTAACCCTAAAAATCTATAGACCTACCCTTAGTTTTAGCTGGAACACACGCTCAGCATCGCGGGGTTAATGGTAGGCCTACTTGGTAACTATACTTAAAAGGTCTACTTTATCCCATCACAACTATAGTGATTTTGCAGCTATTTTCAATGAACAGTATGGTCTATTGTTGATTAATGTGGTCATTTCAATCTAGGCGCCGTAATGCGCAAAATGGAGTCGACCGGTGGCCACTGATGGCCTATTATTCCTATAAATTCATATCATGCCTGTTGGTGAAATATAAACATCTAAAATGGTTCAGTAATAATTAGCATAAGTTATTATTAACGAAAAACATCTAATACTATTTTAAATTGGTCTAGTAAAGTTAGTAACTAATCAGAAGTTGTTTCAAACAACTGTTTGAAAAAACTGTTTGTTTTTCGTTAATAATAATACATGCTAATTATTATTGAACGGTAAGTATGCTGGTATGTACGCTATGGTACACTATAAGCTTGTATATCTGTTTATTTTAAGAATGCGCCGCTGCATTCTGTCAGAATCTCGTGTGTGTGTGTGTGTGTGTGTGTGTGTGTGTGTGTGTGTGTGTGTGCGTGCGTGTGTGTGTGTGTGTGTGTGTGTGTGTGTGTGTGTGTGTGTGTGTGTGTGTGTGTGTGTGTGTGTGTGTGTGTGTGTGTGTGTGTGTGTGTGTGTGTGTATGTGCACACATGTGTCACACATGATGTGTGCTATATATTTTATAGCTCTAGAGACGCAGAGACAGAGACATATTTATTTAAAATCATCCTGGCACGTAGGCCTATAGACAACGGCGTCAACTCCGCGCAAGAGCCAAAGCACTCGCTGGCAAAATAATAATAAGTTAATATATATAGGCTACTCTAAGGTGGGCACCTGTCGTTATAAACCTTCTGCACTTGCCTATAAAGCCAATGAACGGAGCTCATTTCTCTCTCTCTCTCTCTCTCTCTCTCTCTTTCTCTCTCTCTCTCTCTCCATCTGCCGTGCACATGCAAAGAGCGCATGCAGGTATCCAACTATCCAACATTGATAAACTGGTTCGCTTATATCCGTGCAGTATAACATCAAAGTCCAGTAGGCCTATAGTCCATTTATCGACGATCCAGCAGCACAGTAGCATATACAGTAGGCCTATTAATCATCATCAATGAACATGTGTCAGCCGCTGTTGTCAAACTGCCCCCCCCCCCCCCCCTATCTGTCTATCTGCATGCTACGACAGACAGACAGACAGACCTGTCAATGCGCTATACGGTGGCCAGGGAGGTGTCATGCAGGGGCGTTATCTTCTTATAACGTCAGTTATCCCCGCGGGGGGTTTTCCTTCGTTTAGTACTTTATTTACAGTTTGCTAATGAAGAGTATACTCTGAATATATTCAGCAGCAGGCAGGTCGTATAGAAAAGTAACAAAGTTTATTATAAGCTCGGAGATAAAACAGGTAAGTATAAAATCATGTAGCAGGATATCAAATATAACACTATACAAGTAAAATACGTAAATGTATAGGTATAACAATGTGGCAATTTATACTGTATGACTGGCAATTATTAAAACGTAGCAAATAGCAATATAAATAGGCACTGTGTTGAGATTTGACGGGATGTATGTCCTCACTTGTGTATTGTGTGTAATTCTGTACTGCTGTTCTGTGTGATATGCAGTGTTGTGCTTGTGCCACTGTGAGGCGCCAAGGCGCAAGGTATGGGATGCATGTTTGTCTCCTATGGCGTGATCAGGTAACTCGGGTCACATGACCACTGCCTGTGTGTGGAGCGGACCGGTGTTTTTTCATTCAGTGATTGTATTGTATTGGGTCTGTCACCGTGAGAATGATGCGTGACAGGGAGCCCTTAATATAATAATAAATATGCCATGCTTGGCTAAATGGATCTAATCTTTTCTCCGAATGCAACGTGTAAGCTGCAGAACTTCTCATAACTTAACACACTGTATCCTATTCCTAGGCAAGCAATAATCACAAGCTCCTCTTGAAATGTCCACCTCAGGAATCTGAAACCTAAAATAGAAATAGAAATAGAAATAGAAACCTCCAGGGGGGCCACACGATTCCAAAGAGACCACCCCCGTCCAAAACGGTAGAGAAATGACAGAGTTACCATTTGGGCAGCAAGGGCAGAATCCATCCACCCTAACCCTGCGACCGACGGTCGCGACGCAAAAACGGACTGACCGACCGACGGACCCCCCGACGGACCGACGGACCTCCCGACGGACCGACGGACCCCCCGACGGACCGACGGACCCCCCGACGGACCGACGGACCCCCCGACGGACCGGCGGACCCCCCGACGGACCGGCGGACCCCCCGACGGACAGGTCCGTCGCGACGGACGTCGGTCGCAAGAAATGGATTCTGCCCTCCCTCCAGATACACATAGGTGGGTGAACGCGGACATTGCTGGTTGTAGGAGTGATTGCACCACTCAAAAATGGCTTCCGACAGCTTAAAGGTGTGATCGTTTTTGGAACAATTCTCTCTGCATTTCAGGATGCAGTAAAAGAAAAAATAGGATAAAAAGATGTTTGTCTCTCACTCAGAAACCACTTTCTCTCTATGCGTAGTTTACAAAGAATTGTACACATTTATAGAGGTTTGGACAATACCTAGTAAAAGTGTTAATTTAACTGTGCGAGTATGAAAATGTATACACTTAACCCATTCTGAACGGGCACCCATTTTGGTGTCAGCATCATGTTATGCTTTAGCTATTTAAAAATAGCAGATCTACAAGCTCATATCGCGCCACTCGGTGGCGCGATATGAGCTTGTAGATCTGCTATTTTTAAATAGCTAAAGCCTAGGTCTGCTATTTTTGAAAAATCGAAGAGCGACTGACATTTTTAAAATCTGATCTCAGGTCAGAATGGGTTCATCAGACCAGTGTGTGTCCGGCGGAAACCTTGTATGAATCTGATCTCAGGTCAGAATGGGTTAACCCTTGATTTTATACTCTGTTGCGTTGGCAGTGTCATGCACTGGAAAATTCATGATGTGCAAGCTAACAATGTATAGTATTTATGATTTGACACACTGTGAGCTTGTAGATCAACACTTTTCAGGGAATGAAACTGGCACGCCACCAGGGACATGTCCCCCTGTGGCAATGGTTTACAACCTTTTTCATATCAAGACCCATTCGTTATTTGGCATACCCAAAACTGAAGAATATTTAGTTGGCTAAGATTTTGTCCACAATTCAACGCCGTTGGCAAAATGCATTCTCTAATTGTGTAGACTTCTTGTAAATTAAGTAATGCAGATGTTTAACAAATAATGTATGGTGTAATGTGGTTTAATTTCATGCTCTCAAGAGTTAAAGATCCATAAGGGTCCATTTGGTTTACCAACCAACTCCATCATTTATCTGGGGACCACCTGGAACCCCCTCAAGGACCACTGGTTGACAACCACTGCCCGGCGGCGCTAGTTCACAAACCTTTTAGCTAGAGACCCAAAAGAGAGAAGCACGGCCTGGGGGACAACTGTAACCAACAACACTCTCCCTTTCCCTGCATCACGCACGCACGCACGCACGCACGCACGCAGGGTCACATACATTGCAGCTTTTGAGTTGTCAAATTGTTTATGGTTTCAGAACCATGGACAGAGGACATATTTGTGCCTACCGCATGCATTTGGTTTTCCATCCATGTGGGGACCAGACATGGCTCACTAGGGACGGACAGCGCTATATATGCCGTATAATGTGTGAGAGTGCATGTGTTTGCCGGAGTGCATTCAACCTCCCTATAGGCCGTGTCACTTGAGTTATAGTGTTCAAACACAGCGGTGATGACTCGGCAAA
>NC_139711.1:3524217-3526717 GCF_964188405.1 Protomyctophum parallelum | reverse complement strand
CACCCTACCACCTCCACCCCCAGAGAAACCTACAGACCCCCACCCTAACACCACCACCCCCAGAGAAACCTACAGACCCCCACCCTACCACCCCCACCCCCAGAGAAACCTACAGACCCCCACCCTAACACCACCACCCCCAGAGAAACCTACAGACCCCCACCCTACCACCCCCACCCCCAGAGAAACCTACAGACCCCCACCCTACCACCTCCACCCCCAGAGAAACCTACAGACCCCCACCCTACCACCACCACCCCCAGAGAAAAACCTACAGACCCCCACCCTACCACCCCCACCCCCAGAGAAACCTACAGACCTTTATCAGGAAATGAAAAACATCCCGCTAAAGTGGAGTTAGGAGGTTTTTTGGCAAACCACTTTTTAATACTTTTCATTGGTTCAATATCTTTGTAACCAAAACACAGATGTAAAGGGTATCCAATAGCATTGATTTATGAAAAAGATCAAATAAATGAAAGATGGCTGGAGTGGAGTTAGCTGGTTTGGCAGATAGTTTGAGGATCCAATGGAGTTAAGAGCTTTCACCTAAGCACCTTTTTAAAGAAACTTAAAAAACAGCAAACATTACTATTACTAGATCTACATGCTGTGACCCTGTAGATCGGCTATTACTTTTGCTATTTCTGCGGGATGACATTGCACATCAACGTTTATAATACATGGTTGGAAGGATTTAGTGGCAATTGTTTTCATCAGCGCCTGGGGAGCAGTTATGGGTCAAGTGTCTCGCTCTGGGATGCTTCGACAGGAAGCCCGGTGGAGCTGAGGATCGAACCAGGAACCTAGTAGAGACGGCTTCTCTACTTGACACGGTTGGCCCACATTCCACCATCTTCTTTAGTTTCTGTCTTTTTTCCACTGTTGCCATACATGGCATAATGCCATGCACACATACATGTGCGGTATACTTCGTTGTCCGACAGATTGCGCATACAGTATTCATAACGCATTACATCGTAAAAGGCATTGCAAGCTTGTTGTGGCTCCGCTACTCTTTTTGCTATTTAAAACCTAAAGAAGCAAAGTTTACCTATAATGACATGCCCCCAAAACAGGGACGGCAGATTGAAAGTGGTTAACTATTGCTGGTTATATTCATGCTACGTTCACGCGAGCGCCGAGGGCACAGAAACACTAGCTAATGACCAACGGCCTTAGTTACGACCCATGAATCCGACCGATATCCATGTCTCCCGTACTCTCAACCTCACCAGCCTTTACCCAAAGGGAGAGAGAGCGAGAGACGGTGATAGAAAGAGAGGGGGGGGGGGGGGAAGCCTGTCCTGATGTTCTATATATACACACACCCTATACGCAATCCCAATAGCGGCTCTGTTTCTCCCCCTGCAGCCAACCAGAGCAGAGGCCCTGCCATCCGGCTCGATAAGGAGCCTCTTTGTCTGTCTCTCTCCAGGTCCCCCCCCCCCCCCCACACACACACACACACACACACACACACACACACACACACACAGAGAGACGTCAATGATGCCACGTTTCAAAACGTCCCGAGGATCTCCCAGGCTATACTTGCAAAGGTGACAAGATAACATTGATACTATACATTAGCGGGAACATGGCCAGAAAAAAAGGAGGGAGGAGGAGAGGAGGTGTGATAAAACATCATGGGCGGAAGGGTGAAGGTTAGCTGTTTGAGTTAGTGTGTTTTTTCTTTTACATGCTCCGCCCCATGTCCAGCCACAGACAGTGCGGTATAGGCAGGGAGTGTTTGTGGTAAAGGGAGATAAAGTGGTGCTAAAGGCTGGCGTGAGAATGTCATAGCATGGTTTGTATGGATCTGGATTTTACTGCTCGCCTCTCTCTCTCTCTCTCTCTCTCTCTCTCTCACACACACCACCCTGTCGCTGTGGTCAGTCTTTCTCTTCAAAATCCTTTTATTGTCATTTCAATAGTATAGATCTCAGGAATCATAGGGCAGACATAATATAATGAAAAGAGTATTATTATTGCACAAATCATGCCCCTTTCAAGACAAAAGTAAAAACATTTCCTCCCCTTCAAGTCCCATTTTAGTAAAGCCAATGAATTCCTCAGCCTCTCTCTACGAGTCCTCCATCTCTGCTAACCCCCACAATCGGTTATTGGGGAGGGTGAAGAAAGCCTCGGGTCTCCTCCGATACACCCGGGGCCGTCAAGCCAAACCATCTTCTTTCCTCCCGACAGCGACAGGTCCCTGTCGCCGTGTCAGTCTTGGCGACACGGGTCGTCACCACATCTCTTCATTCACGGTATGACTACGTTGCTGTTGCACTATATATAGCTGCTAGTGCAACTGCAACTAGCATGATCACGTACTGTACGTATACACTTACATGTTCGATATCTGCTGCTGTGTTATCTGTGTTGTCTGTGTTGTCTCTCACCTGCACAAGAGACTGAGATTCTAATCTATCCACTGCCATTTATATCTGCTGCAAATGTTTCTGTACTTGCACAAGAGCAGGCATGTATTTTT
>NC_139711.1:3494217-3519217 GCF_964188405.1 Protomyctophum parallelum | reverse complement strand
ACTGCAGTTGGGAAAGTAAAGTCACTAAAAGCACATTGACCAAAGTGCTGTACATACAGGCCATGGGGAGATATATCTAAAATCACAAATACAAGAAACACAGACAAACAACCAGGCATATATATACAGCTCAAAGGAACAAATAGCAGCCACATCGGGAGGTCGGTAGAGTGGCCGGTAGAGTGGCCGGATGGGAATCGCAAGGTTCCCAGTTCGATCCCGGGGCTCCGCCAGAGTCAGTGTGGAAGTGTCCTTGAGCAAGACTCATGAACCCCTGATTGTAACGCGTTTCGCGGAAGATATTGGACATATAAACTCCGTCTGAATACTCGTCCAGTGTCAATGCCGCCCTTCTTTTTTTTTTTTACCCATTCTGACCTGAGATCAGATTCTAAAAATGTCTATTACATCCTGACAGTTTCATTATTAACCCATTCTGACCTGAGATCAGATTCTAAAAGTGTCTTCGATTTTTCAAAAATAGCAGACCTACAAGCTCGTATCGCGCCACCGAGTGGCGCGATACGAGCTTGTAGGTCTGCTATTTTTCAATAGCTAAAGCATAACATGATGCCGACACCAAAATGGGTGCCCGGTCAGAATGGGTTAAGAATCATGAAAGCAAGCCAAAAATAAGCAACTACACTTCAGAAATAAGCCCAAACTATAAAGCAACGGGCAAATATGAATATTAAGCTATGTTACAGGACAACTAGCCCAAAGTCGCTTACAATAAGCAGACCTGGCAACAGCTTTCGGCAATTTGCATGGGGGGAAACAATATTTCGTCGGCAGACTGTCTTTGTGCAGATAAAGAAATGCTAGTCTGTTGCAATAGGAGAGTTGTAAGTAGTCTTTGACTAGTCTGAACAAGTTTGTTTGGTCTGAAGTCACCTTAATAGGGAGGGGAATGCCACATCCCACGGTCTAGCCGCTAGCGGCTGCATGTGACAACGAAGCTGTGACACCCCTGAGCTTGGCTTTGGATTGTGGGACAGTTGCTATTATTTTTCGCCGATATCTCTAGGTCGTCCTCAGACGAGCCCTCCATCGTCGTTCCCAGTCATCCCGGTTCTCCATACATCCGGCCAGTTCGTTGGTACTTTGCACTCCTGCATCGCTCTTGAGTACATCCACGTATGTTAGCGTGGGGCGATATGATGGTGTGATAATTCTATTGCCTAGTCTGTAGTGACTGTAGAAAGGAATACCAGCACTCACTTTTGATCCATTTAGGATTTCTTGTTTATTACAAATATGAATTATGTGCCAAGCACATTGATCATGTTACACGGGAGACAATGTCTGACCAAAATGACCACAAACTTTTCCATTTGCAAAGACTGTTCAGCTTCAGTCGTGCAATGAGGTGGCAAGGCACAATCGTTCAATGCCAAACGTAATAAGCCACTTGAATTCGGGGCCCTTGAAAACAGACTGTAGTGTTCAGTAGACCAATAAATCAGCTCATATAAAGCAGCGCTTTTAGAAGTCTGCATCAGCACCCAGCATCACAGTCACAGAATAACAGGCAGAGTGTGTTTAATATGCCTGTTATTCTGTGACTGTGTGCACGTGAATACATGAAGTGTATATACTGTATAGTTGTTTGCTCATGCTCCGAGTCCTCCCATGGATCTATCCATGACTTTCATTTCACAGTGTACCACCTTGACAGTAGAGACGGCCAGAGGCCTTTCAAACACACAAAACAGAGAGGCTATAGCGAGCAGATGCAGCCTCAAATTGTCCTCATCATTAGATTGAGCATAGCTTCCAGCACAGACTGCACAGCAGCAGAGAATGATACAGGCCTACTCAGCACCAGCCGGGAGTGTGTGTGTTTGTGTGTTTGTGTGTGTGTGTGTGTGTGTGTGTGTGTGTGTGTGTGTGTGTGTGTGTGTGTGTGTGTGTGTGTGTGTGTGTGTGCGTGCGTGCGTGCGTGCGTGCGTGCGTGCGTGCGTGCGTGCGTGCGTGCGTGCGTGCGTGCGTGCAGTGCGAGTGAGTGAGTGAAGCATTTGGTCAGTCAGTGAATAAAATAATGAGTGAGTGAGCAAGCAAGTATTCAAGGAATTTAAAAAAGTGAATGATGAGGACGGCAAAAACACAGGAAGCACTGGGGAGATGTGTCGCAGACTGAGCGGAGGTGCATAACGTCTGAATGACGTTGAGCAGATGAACACATTAAACATTTATGGATGACCTCCCATACATCCATTTGACACGGAAACGAGGTCAGCTTTCCCGCCCCCCCCCCTCTGTCTATATAGGTCAGGTCTAGCAGTGAGACCCTTGCCATGCTCACATCTACATCATCCAACCCCTCTCTGGTTGCTAGAGGCCTGCGGACAGAGCAGAAAGGCATGCAGGGCTAAATTATGCAGTGACTCCGTCTCCATATTATGACCTAGTAAAAGACTGGTTATAGCCTACTGTACACACACTCTTGCCCTCTTGGGCTTCCCTGTTTGTAGACAACAACTATCCACACACGCACGCACCCTTACGGGTCCATTTGGTACACTCTCAGAGTCATGGAGGTCCTTGCAATTAAAAAGTTTGAGAACCACTAGCACACTAAATGCAACAGAGCCTTCATTATTATCACCAGTAACACCTCTGAAGGAAGGGCCCGGAAGTAAGGAGAGTTAGTCTGTGTGCATATAGAGCCCATTCACCAAAGTTTGGCATTTCCCACAACAATACCACGACACTCGCTTGTTTTTACTTTTCTATGATGGATCCAAGAACTTCTACGTAGGTTCAATCTGGAGGAAAAGCCCCAGCTTAACCCATTCTAAACGGGCACCCGTTTTGGTGTTGGCATCATGTTATGCTTTAGCTATTGAAAAATAGCAGATCTACAAGCTCATATCGCGCCACCGAGTGGCGCGATACGAGCTTGTAGGTCTGCTATTTTTGAAAAATCGAAGAGCGACTGACATTTTTAGAATCTGATCTCAGGTCAGAATGGGTTCATCAGACCAGTGTGTGTCCGGCGGAAACCTCGTATGAATCTGATCTCGGGTCAGAATGGGTTAATACTGTGCTGTGTATATTCACAAGGGAGGTTAGAGATGCAGTGAGTGAATAATTACATTACATATACTTTACCAGGCTACTGAACATAAGAGTGTGGTTCTGCTGCTTGAGGGGAGTTTTCCCTCGCCACTGTCACCAAAATGCTCGCTAAAAGGAGGGAAAGGTCGGGTCTCATGCTTGATTCAACACATTAACCCATTCTGATCTGAGATCAGATTCATACGAGGTTTCCACATGGACACACACTGGTCTGATGAACCCATTCTGACCTGAGATCAGATTCTAGAAATGTCTGTCACTCTTCGATTTTTCAAAAATAGCAGACCTACAAGCTCGTATCGCGCCACTCGGTGGCGCGATATGAGCTTGTAGATCTGCTATTTTTAAATAGCTAAAGCATAACATGATGCCAACACCAAAATGGGTGCCCGGTCAGAATGGGTTAACCAAATAAGACCTGAGGCCGATTCTACAAATGCCTTCTGAATCAGTAGTTCTCAAACTTTTCCGTTACCAAGGACCCCCAAATTGATATATTCGGCCGTGGACAAATCTGAAAATGTTTTGTGAAAAAAGACTTCTTCAAACATTTTGAGATTTTTCAAAGAAAATGTAACAAAAAAAAATAGCAGATGTATACAAGCTTGCAGCACGGCACAAAGTGACACGCTGCATGGGAGCTTGTACAGTATATCTATATTTGAGAACCACTGTTCTAATTAAATCTTTTTCTGAAAAATCACACCCATGTGAAGTGAACTGAGCGGTACATTGCAACGACCATCATACAACACCTATAATCTATCAAATAATCTGTGAGTGTGTGTCCATTGCCGGAATGTATGCGCAGCATTAAGGCAGCCTCTAAAGAATCATGTAAACATTGTAGATGTAGAGTAGACCTACAGCCACATACTTGTTATGTGATAAATTGATCTCTGTTGGCTTAATACAACATGGGCCAAAGTACTTGTATATAGAGTGCTTTCTGGCCCGAGTCTACCACCAAACAGTACCTCTCGTCGCATTCAATACAAACAGTTGTAGCATGATGCTTGTTGACAGCACTTTACAGGAGTTAATGAAGTCAGCAAGACTTCTTTGAGTGGGCTACAACTTAATTGTCCCACTAGACATGCCTTCTCAGAAACGGCAAACAACAGCAGCCACACCACACACGACCTACAGTCAGTCACATGCCCTGACCACTCAACTGCTACATTACATTGCTCTTCTCGTCTGCTGCCCCGCATCCCAGAATAGCTCCCAGAACTTAATTGAACGTGATGATACAGCTGCAGTGGGACAAACAAACGGACAAAACCGAGAAAGCAAAAGCAAAGCAGACATTGAAACTTGCCTTTGTATAAAAGACTGCATGCAGCTTTTTGGCACAAGTCTGTGAGGTCGTCCATAAGATAAACACTGTCTGCTCCCCGCCTCTCCCCCCGACCCAGTACACACTAATGTAAACACACACACACACACACACACACACACACACACACCCCTGGCGTCTACGGTCTGGCGACCCCTTGACAGCCCCCAATCAGCATCCCACCCTAGGATAGACCACCAACAGTACCTTACCTTCGGTGTGGCAAGTGGACGACAGGATGGTGCTCGGAGGGCGGAAGAGGTACGGCAGATAACGGGAAAAACATTTCATCTTCTTCTCTCCGGTTCTTGCCGATGGGTGAAGCGTTCCTTCGGCGACTCCTCCACCACATCCGCACTGCTGCTGCCGCGACAGAGAGAGCAGAGAACCCGGTTGGGGGTTAGAGAGGCAGAGAGAGAGAGCGAGAGAGAGAGAGAGAGAGAGAGAGAGAGACCCTGTAATGCTGCTGCTATGGCATCATGGTGGCTATGACAACATCACTCCTTCCAATTCCATCCACACAGATTCAGACAGCACAGCGCAGCGCACCCAGCAGCAGGGAGCGTAATTAAGCGTGCGCCGGGGAGCGAACAGCGCACTGTACGTGTTGGGTTAGTTCATTCCTACTGCAGGCTTGGGCAGGGGCAGGAGGCATGCAGCCAGCCAGGAGCACGCAGGTCGCTCCTGTCGAATCAATCAGATAGGAGTTTCGAACTAAAGAGAATGTCATTTGCACATAGAAGAATACACACTGAAAATCTCCACGGGATTTCACTTTACATTTTTCCTGCTGTCACATAGACAATGTTCTCCAAGAAAAACGCTGAGTTGGTCCTGCTGTTTTCCTGTTTATATACTGCATAACAAATTAGCAATAGACCCCTTGATGACCACCGGACGATGCCGACAAGGAGGTGGAAGGGAACCATGCTATGCTGGACATTACATACGAATTACCGTAATTAGTTGTAGAGGAAAGGAAACTTCCCCCAAGTCTGGGTTAAAGAGTTATTGCTTTGGCGCCATCTAATGGCAATTTCTCATATGATCAGATCAACTAATGATCAACTATATTAACCTCGCGTCACCTTGCTATACCATTTTGGGTTTATCGTATAATGGATCTGACAACGTTTTTTTCAAGTTTCTTAGTTCGTTTGGTAGGCTATATCCATATTTTATTCCAACTCGTAGTCGTATCACTGGCGAGACTAATTAACAAACAGGGGGAAGTCGGGGCCTGAGGGTCAAAACAAAGCGACTCCGAAAAAAACGGAATCTACAAACCGGAATATATATATTTCTTTTTTTGGTCCGTCACCTTAACTGTTCCCCCCGCCCCGTACATGGTTCCCATCACTAATGTATTTAGGTCCAGTCCTCCACACATGAATGTAACAACTTGGGGGAAAGTCACTTTTGACTGGAGTATGAACTATGTACAGACTTGACTTGTAGCAAACACAGCATCACTGAGCAGTCTGAGCTGAATGTAATGTCATACACAAAACATTTCCCCCCCAAAGCTAAAGACAGTGTATGCACCCATATTTTGGAGTGGCTGCATTCCAATATTTAGCAGTGGGTAATAAAGCAGCTGACTTGACTGACAGTATATCCCCCAAATTAGGATTCAGAGCTTTGGCGGAGGGAGACATATCACAGATGGGGCTATCGATATTAGTATTACTTTTGTGGGAATTGCAATATAAAACATTTTTCAAAGCAATATTTCATATGTGGGTAAAGAAATGCATCTTTAATTCAACAATAAGCAAGTACAAAGTGAAATTCATTTTGACAGTTCAACAAACATGTTTTTCCTAGACTCTCATGGAAACATTGCAGCATCCTCAAATGATCTGTTAAAAAAAACACTTAAACAGAAACACATTTATGTTAACAGTATATCACACAATTTCCTTCTTCCACTTCCAGTGCAGTCTGAGCGGTCTATAAAGTACAGTTCCTACGCAACTTAAATGTTTATCAATGAAATGGGATGACAAATTCCTAGTATTTCACGATAGCTTCTACAGCTTGAGCGGTATGAACTCCAAGAATAATGGAGAATTCCAGACAGTAAGTCTGATATGGTTGTAAAACCTGACTTTTAATAAACAACCCCAACGTTTGTCTTGTGCATTTCATGTACATAACGTGATGTTTTCTTTCAGAAATCCAAATGTAATGAGGATATCACCAGGTTACACTTGAATTCAGCTTTCTGTTAACATACTAAAAATAAAAATAATTGTAATTTCAGAAAGAATGCTTTGCAGAACAACAAAACAAAACAAAAAGTCTGACAGTATTCCACCTCTAAACTTCTGTCTGTCATCAGCAACTCTTTTATTTCATCCGCCTAATGAGGTTTCAACACAAACACTAAACACTAGTCCTGTTACAACACACCATGTATGTTACATCATCATCACACAGCACAGCAGGGTATTCTGGGAACAGCAGAGCATTCTGGGCAATGTCTACAATGTGTGCGTGTGTGTGTGCGTGTGTGTGTGAGTGTGTATGTATTTAGTGTGTATGTGTATGTGTGTGTATGTTATTTATTCGGGCCTTAGGCTAATTTATGGCATTCCGCACGCGGAGAACGGCCGAGAATAGCAGACCTACAAGCTCACAACACGTCATGATGCTGGTAGCTCGGCTATTCTCTGTGCACTACACCATCATGCGATGGATGATAAATTAGGCTGACGCCTGAGACCCAGGCCAGCACTCTGTCACTTCTTTAACCATCAGTCAAAGGAAAGTTACTCCTGTATTTCTAAGAATGTTATACATTTCCAGGGAAATCCATCCATCGGTTCATCTGTAACAAATCTGCTGGTCTGTGTTCTGTCAGCGTCATGTCACGGTTGCGATAAACTAATAAAAACGGTAAAACAAAATTTAATAGTACGACAACAGCAACAACAATAATAATAATAATAATAATAATAATAATAATAATAATAATAATAATAATAGTAGGGAGGAACAGCAGGCTGTGACACACAGGCAAGAATCAATATGAATAATAACTGAACACTCGTCGGGGGATTCTGCAGAAACAATTAACACATATTTCAATAGGAGGCGACACCGCTTTGTATTACAGTAACGAGAATAGAATCTAATTGTAGGTAGCTACTGTACTGCAACAACAACGAAAAACAATCAACAAAAGGAGAAATCTTTAGTCAAAGCTTTTTAGTTAGCAGGATGGGATCATGGGATGAGGGATTGCTAAGAACTGGCAGAGATCTACAGTATGTGAGTTAGCAGGAGCTTGGCAACCTGAAGAGGTTTACATGAGACTATAGGTTATAGAGTTAAATTCACTGTTTACTGCATGGGAGCAAATGAAGGAGAAGCAAATCCTTGTCGTCGGGCAGAAACCTTGTTTGTCCAAGGCCGTGACTTCTCAGGAAATGGGAAAAATAACCTGTGTTCCAATGGACCCAATGACGTTATTAGTCACAAGCTCTTCTTAATATTTGTCATTGGTTAAGTATTTATAAAACGGACTTAACCACTTTCACTTTCAAAATGATTTAAAAAAAAAGAAGAAAAAGATCCGAGATCTGTTGGCGAAAATAACCATTCTACAAGCTGACACTGTGTCATGGGGGGCATTCATTTACAGCAAGGTTTCTGCCCCGACAGCAATAAAATGTAGTTATTATGTACAAAAGAAGCCCTGGCTGCCAACAAGAGTTGGTCCCCCGCATTCAATCTCTCACACACCCCTCCCTCCCTCCCTCTCTCTCTTTCCATCCCCTGCTTCCTCCAACCCTCCCCGTGTCAGTGGCTGACCAGGCTGCCCCGCGCCTTCCCATCAGGCCTTGCATATCCTGGTCTCTGTCACAAACTTGTTCTCAAAGTGATGAATGGTGAAGCACTCCTCTGCCGAGCGCTTCTTGATCCCGCCACCTGAACACAGACACACACACAGTGCACACGCACGCACACACACACACACACACACACACACACACACACACACACATTTAACATCTTTATTTGCATTCACATTTTACAAGGAATTTCTTGAACACAAACAATATAGTGGATGCGCAAGCTTGAAAGAAACTCTACAACAAGTGCTTATACAGATCACGGGTACAGAAAGCCATATACTGTATGGCGACTGCCAATTATTGCAGAATTTTGCCGATGCCTTAGCTCTCGGCTTGGGCATGCCTGCAATCTGCAGGCCGCTCACGACTGATTTATGGACATTACCGAGGCTTCCAAATATGAACACAAGTAGTTTACATTTGTAGCCAAGCTGTATAATAGCATCCTTAAGACGCTGGTACTTAAGCACCTTGGTAAGGGATGTCTCTTCCAGACTGTGGTCAAATGTACATGCCACTTCCAAAATGGTCACTTCTCTACTGTCCTCATCAACAACAACAATATCTGGTGTACACACACACACACACACGCACGCACGCACACAATTCTATATGTAAAATAAATGGGTGCTATTATTTTATTTTATTTTGTTAACAAACACACACACACATCTTATAAATCCCATAGATAAAAAAAAAAATGAAAATAGCTGATCTTGTTTTCCGGGGCAAACGTTTTGGGGTCTGTTTGGAACTAAACAGTTGTGGGAGCCAGACTGGTATAATATATAGAGACATTTGAGACATAATATTCACTGTGTGGACCTGGGAGGTCGCAGCGGCGCTGCATGCGGTACGTCTCCTTGCCGTGGCAGAAGTGGCGGATGTAGACGCCCAGAGGCTTGAGGTCTTCGATGCGCTCGGTGACCACCAGGTCCTCCTGGACCAGGTAGCTGCGGTACGACCCAGACTGCATGGAGGGAGAGAGAGGGGAGAGGCACAGAGACGGCGCTGTAAAGCATTGGTTCCCAACCGTTTTATACTTAACCCATTCTGACCTGAGATCAGTTTCTAAAAATGTCTTCTACATCCTGACAGTTTTCTGAAAAATCCATGTTTCTATGTCAGTCGTTCTTCGATTTTTCAAAAATAGCAGACCTACAAGCTATATCTTACCATAATATTTAATGGCAAGGTGCTACCTAGTTGCAACTTCCAATGGCAGCCCATTCGTCCAAACAGAAAAGTCCTATCTGATTGTATTAAACAACGTCAAAGTCACCAACATTGCAGCTGTACGGAAAGCTTGAATTATTCTCTGTTGTGTTTGTTACAGGTGATTATTTTCCTAAGTGCTGGAGTTTGGAAGTGCCCTGCGTAGTGCGTACCACCTGTTTTGAATTAGCACATAATGCAGGAGGCAGCAGGACATTGCTTTACTGAAAACGAGTGCTTCCAAACTCTGATGGAAACATGGCCGCGGTCTGCAAATGGTCTATAATGCTGCTGCTCTGACAAAACTAAGTCTTATCACTATTCAGCACAACTGATGATATTTCAAATGTGATTAATCCGTTCTCAAGTCTTCTATTAGCGGCTAGGTGTGCTGTCATACTCAGTTTAAGCACGGCTGGATAGCCAATTTCTAGAAGAACTAACCTGTAGTGATATAAATATTTCATTCCACTTTTGTATTTTTTCTCCTTTTTGGGGCAACTCCTCTGTGTACCACCAGAGGGGGCCGCTCAAGTACCACCAGTGGTACCTGTAGTACCAGTGGTTGGGAACCTCTGCTGTAAAGGAACCAAGTACATTTACTCAAGTGTTGTACTACAGTTTGACTGATTAAAACGCGCAAACCGCATTTTAATCAAATACCCTACGCTGCCGAGATTGTTGTATTACCTTTAGAGCATACGCTGAATTATTTGGGCTTTTGATCCGTGAAAATCCGGCGAAAAAAGGTTCCCCCTTTTGTTATGATCCGATCGCGCTTGCAGCACAAGAGCCTCCTCCATGAGGAGTGGTAAGTCCATTCATTTGCATTGGCCTCAATTTCCCAGAAGCCCTAGCAGCCCACAGCATGTGTTGATTTCCGGGTTCGTCATCAAAACAAAACCATTTAGTCTCTATCTCCGCGGCAAAGACAGAGTTTCTTTTTATTTATTACAATACGGCGGATTATACACATAAAACAAAAGGCGGGAATGTCATAAATAGCAGCGCCAGTAACCTGGATTAAACAAGTCCCGGCAGTCAAACTGTTGTTAAAGGGATAGTTCAGATTTTTTTTAACTTAAGCTGTATGAAATACTTGTCATTAATATAGTGGTTGCAACTGTATTAATTGATTGCCCGAGTCCCGTGGTGGGAGTTCTGCTCTGGTTTTGGTCAATATTAAGTAGTTTCGGTCATTTTGTGGGGGGCACTGGGGCCATGTAGTAAAAGTAAATTAATTCACAAAACGAACGTCATTTGTATTGATGACCTATTTCTAAAATATTAGCGCAACTTTTGTTCAACTTTGACCCCTCTATCACATTTCTTTTAACTTTTTGTCTATGCACCAGGCACCCCAAGACTTTCTTTCTACTACCTCATGTAGTCCTGCAGTGCCACCTGAAGTTGTTTCAGTCCAATACAACAAAGAACCTGTGACTGGCCTGTTGATAACCCCAATGATGTCCCCTCTCCCAACATACTGTCATTGATCTTATAGATTTTCAAAACACGTCTGGGTTCTGGGTATTATGTTGATAAAATGCCTAAAGTAGGGACACCAGGTTAAAAGTAGTTAAGCCAGAATTAAACATATTCCAGTGTGGAACAAATTGATCAGTGAGGGGTCGCTTCATCAGACCCCGTGTGTTAGCCCATTCTGACCGGGCACCCATTTTGATGTCAGCATCATGTTATGCTTTAGCTATTTAAAAATAGCAGATCTACAAGCTCATATCGCGCCACCGAGTGGCGCGATACGAGCTTGTAGGTCTGCTATTTTTGAAAAATCGAAGAGCTACTGACATTTTTAGAATCTGATCTCAGGTCAGAATGGGTTCATCAGACCAGTGTGTGTCCGGCGGAAACCTCGTATGAATCTGATCTCAGGTCAGAATGGGTTAGTAATGACTGGAACTCTGGCGGCCCCTTCTGGCTCTATCACAGGGTGTGTGTCCATGCGTCTCATGTGTCTCCAGGTCTAGGACCATATTTCGGAACTTCTGCTATACCGTGCTGTCTAGTGGAGTAGAAATACCTCAACGGTAACAGACAGTAAAGGTGGTTGCATGCCGCTTAAAAATCCGAATTCACGCTCCGTGTGTGGGAACCTTAATGGCTCGTACACCCTGCACGATATTTGCTCCGATTATGCCGTCGGGGAGCAGTTTTGGCGCTCGCCGACAAAACTCCCGATCTGATCAAGATCGGGCTTTGATCTGTCGACTGTATCGATAGGTGATCAGAATCAGATGATAATATATATAACCTTTATTCCTTCGGTGTGTGTGTGTGTGTGTGTGTGTGTGTGTGTGTGTGTGTACGTGCACACACGCACGTCTGTGTGTGTGTGTGTGTGTGTGCGTGCCTGCACGTACATACAGAGAGAGACAGAATTATTATTGAAAATAAAGATTTAACGTCCTGTCTCACACGTAGCCTACGCTATCACAAACATTTCGCCCTGTGTAGCCTATTCCTGTACGGGTGCATGCAGAGAGAGAGAGCGGCCAAATGCATACGTTTGGGAGTCCCCGACATGAAAAGGTTTGCGCACCAGTGATGTATACTTTATATAGCAACATGATACGTCTTTCAGAAAACGGTTAGGATTGAGAGAACCCTTGTAGAATGGGCCTCGGTTAACACATTCTGTACATACGACATCTGGAAACGTCATAGGGACTCGAACCGAGCGGTACATACGATGTCTGTAGACGTCCTAGCGCATCCTCAATGATATCGGGCGAGAGAGGAAAATATTTTTTCCTTTTTTTATTTGTCAGTTTGCCTTTCGGCTACCGTATGCTACGCTCTGCAGTCATGTTATCTTACCGTTGCCTTAGCGATATGAGCTTGTAGGTCTGCTATTTTTGAAAAATCGAAGAGCGACTGACATTTCTAGAATCTGATCTCAGGTCAGAATGGGTTAATCAGACCCAGTGTTTGTCCGGCGGAAACCTCGTATGAATCTGATCTCAGGTCAGAATGGGTTAAAACAGGCTGTGAGGGTATTTCAGTCCTACCATGAGCTCCATGAACAGGTCCATGAGGTCTTGGGGAGGCAGAACCACCGAGGTGTTCAGAGGGATCACAAAGCAGGTCCTCAGGGACAGGTCCAGGTAGGCTGTCAGCTTCTACTCACACACACACGCACACGCACGCACGCACGCACACACACACACGAAAGTCGAAAGTGATAAAGAAACACACACACACATGTTGCTTACTGTACTGCATGAGTGGTATGTGGCACATGGGTATATATGAATAAATACTTTGATTATGCTTGCTGTCATGTGTGTAGTCGTCCCCCAAAGGCCCAGCCTCTCTACAATGTTTATCTTGTTAGAATGTTGTAGACTAAATGTTGATATGGCATTGGTACATTTTCTTTTGCAAAAAAAAGTTTTCAAATTGTATTGTACATTTGTACATTGACTGCTGTGGGACCCACTACATTGAAAACCTGACTATAACGTGTGTGTGTGTGTGTGTGTGTGTGTGTGTGTGTGTGTGTGTGTGTGTGTGTGTGTGTGTGTGTGTGTGTGTGTGTGTGTGTGTGTGTGTGTGTGTGTGTGTGTGTGTGTGTGCACCCGCTTTGAATGTTATCAACCAATAATCACCACTAGGTTACACCACTAGGTAATGGAGCCAGCAGCAGTCTCGCCTGGAGCCTACTGCATGTATACTGGCTGCGTGCGATCAGGCAACGCGGAAGTAAAAAATACTGCCGCCGAAGCGAAGACATCGTGAAACTGACTTACATGGCCGGTTAAGACTGGATATGAGGTTAGGGGACATACGTGGCCGGTTAAGACTGAGGTTAGGATTAGGATTGGTGTTAAGTGTTAGGGAGGGTTAGAAATAGTCAGATAACTCGACCAACGTTGGACGTGTCCGCGTTTCCTAATCGCAGCCAGTCGACTCCAGGCGAGCCTGCTGGCGCGATTGCATTCGAGCAGTGTTGTTTTTGGCAGCAAATTTTGATTTTAGTTTAGTCACAGACTCTTGAATAGTTTTAATTTAGTTTTAGTCACGTTTCAGTCACCTGGAATGTTTTACTGTTAAGTCTAGTTTTAGTCGACTAAATGTCATAAGATAAACCTACAGTTGATTTAGTCGACTAAAATGTGTTTTGGCGGGCCTCGATGCCATCCTAATGATTTTACACTTGTAAAAATAGCTTGTTGAAAATAGCCGATCTACAAGATGTAGATGACGTATACTGGATCTCTTGTCCACTAGTCCCTTCCTAGCATTTTAGTCTTTAGTAGTTTTTATTTGTTGACGAAATTGTCAGTGTATTTAGTCTTAGTTTTAGTCATCATAGCTTAGTTTTCATTCAGTTTCCGTTTAGTTTTCGTCAGTGAAAAAAGGTAGTCGACGAACATTTTTCGTCTTAGTTTTAGTCGACGAAAACAACACTGCATTCGAGTGATAAGTAACCTAGTGATTATCGGCTAATTTTTACACGAATCTGTTGGTGTGTGTGTGTGTGGGGGGGGGGGGTGTAGTAGTGTGAGTGAACTGCTCACCCTGTGGAAGTCATGCAGGATGTACGCGGGGTCTCCGGGTCTGAAGCGTGGGGGCGGGACGCTGATGACGGCCATGTTGTCAGAGATCTCCACCTCCTCCTCCACACGGGGCAGGTAGTACGGCTGGCCCTCTCCACCGACCCCTGCTGACACATCACTGAACTGCATCGCACCATGGTACAGCCTCTGCACCGTGCACGCACACACACACACACACACACGCACACACACGCACACGTGAACACATGCACAAACTACCAGTACTGTAAAGTTGCAGATCTGCAAGCTCGAAATGTGGCACGAAGCGATGTGCTTTGAGCTTGTAGATCTCAGCTACTGTACCTTTGCTATTCTTGAATTTCAATCCTGAAAAGTAACTGTTTTGGACTAAATGTTTCCACCCCCGACAAGACAATATATATATATATATAGTAGTAGTAGATCTTGAAGGAATTTAATGAACGTGTTCTGTGAGCGACTACTTCTAAAGCCCAAACCACACCAAACGGTTGGGTTACCTTAAAATCCCTCTCCCTCCCTCCCTCCCTTCCTCCCTCCTGACCCTTTGGTGTGGTTTGGGGCTGGGCTTAATAGTACATCCTTGAGTCCAAGTGGACAGATATGGACATACACAGACGGACAACCCAAACAAATATTGCCTCCGGTCACAGCTGTCCACCAGCGGAGTCATAACAATGGGTTGTGAAGAACATTCGCAGAGATGTGTACATGGATACGACAGAGGGTGTGTGTGTGTGTGTGTGTGTGTGTGTGTGTGTGTGTGTGTGTGTGTGTGTGTGTGTGTGTGTGTGTCCAGGGGCACCATTTGGGTCATTACGGGATGGCGATTGTCACTCTCTAGTGTTCAACTTTATTTTAAATTCAGTTATTTTATGCATATCGTCCTTAACTCTGAATTGTTTTAGCAGATTAATCTGATTTCATCACAACCATCCATCTACATGTGACACGTGTTATAATTTAGATAACAAAATAGAACAAAATAGTGAAAATGGTTGCTCTACCGTCTACAAGCTCTCAACGCTCTCAATCGTTTGGCGACACGTTGAAATCTTGTACATCCACTATTTGTGCTATTTTAGAAATGGGGCTATGGTAACTTAGTTTTTGCAACCCCTTTGCATGAATCCTGTTCTAAACGGCTGCTATGTACACATACAAGCGAAAGTACATTGTAAAGCACAAGTGAATTGATGATTTATTGGATAAGGACTCTCTATAAACATTCCTGCGTTCCATCAACTATTTATTAATGACTGTAATTTCAAATGTAAAAAGTAAATACTTTGTTGTTGTCGTCGTAGACGAGGACAGTAGCGACCAACGACACCATTTTGGAAGTTGTACTTCTGACTAGTACAGTCTGGAAGAAATCAAGAAACATTCCTGGCCAAGGTTTGTAAGATGTGCTCTTACAGCTTGGGTAAGTGTGTTGTGGTGTGTTCTTCCCAGGGGGGCAGTCAGCCAGATATTTCGTGAAGCCTCATTTGAAATCGGTAGTTCATATAATGGCCTGTTGTGGCGCTGGACTGGACCCAAAAAGCCCCATAGCTCCATAGAGGCCCATGTATTTTGGCCCAACTTCACCTAGACTGTATTACCTTAATAAACATGGTCATGAATACTTTCTTCTTCCAGTCACTAGTTTAAAGTCTCATTTCTAATGTCATAATATTCTTTTTGGAAAATTATGGTCCCATTAATTAAAAAAAATGACCATAAAGTCGCGTATGTTCTGAGGGGCGTGGCTACCGTTACAGTCTATGATCGGGATTCCCCTCCCACTCAAGAGTCTTCTCCTCCCACTCGAGTCAAAATAAAAACCAACGGAGAAGAAGGGGGGAAGTCCCGCCTCGTTGTCTGGGCAGCCAATGACCAGCTGGTACAAAACGGAGCCAGCCAATGGCCAGCTGGTACCAAAAGATGGCGACTTACATCAGGAATTAGCATATCATTACAGGCTTCATTTTACGTTCATGTTAGACCCGGGGAACGCTTTGTCCATATTTTTTACAGTCTATGGTTCTTCCAGGTTTTTTTCGAAGGGCATACCATAATCATTCCCTGCACAACACGTGCACGTATATAGGCTATACGCTCGCACGTGGTCAATGGATGAGATGGTCAGCAGAGGGTATTCTGGGGTGAAGGAGACACGTCGAGAGCTTGTAGATCGCAATTTTAGGCAACAAGATTTTGTGAATACAAAAAAAGGTCAGCCCAGGCAAGTACAGTTGTAACTCAGGTCCGATTTACTAAGAATAGAGGTTTTAAGTGGATATTACTGTAAAGCATTGATTCTCAGCCTTTTTTATTTAATTCAAGGATCCCCTGTGTGATATGCATTACGCCCATCATTACACCCATCTCTAGGAAGTAGGGACCCAATCTACACTGCCAATATACTAAATTAAACTCAGACACGTAATGGTCCATTTGGACCACTGGTGGTCCCCAGACCCGGCCTTGAAAACTGTAGTTCTGCATTGCATGTGTGTATTTGCAGGTATGTATGTGACTGTATGTTGGAAAAAGGTGAGGGGCGCTCTTATCACTGTACATCATCATGACGTAACATGTCGATTTGCTCGTCCACATATTATGACGTAAACTCTCCATTCAATGGGAATTGAATGTTTGTGTAAGACAAAAATCTATTCTAATAGCTGAATATATAATAAAAGACAATAAACATATTAACATTAACATATTATAAACAAATGCAAAGTATGTTATATGTATATTGTTGTACCTTAGGAGCAAAGTAGCGATACAGACATGCTCCTCCAACGATCACCCCACTGAGAATGAAGGCTATGCCCAGTAGAGTCAACAGACAGCGGCCAGTAGAGCCCTCACTGCTCTCCTGAACAGAACCCACCTCTGGATCCTACACGCACGCGCGCGCGCGCGCACACACACACACACACACACACACACACACACACACACACACACACACACACACACACACATACGCACAAATGTGTCGGCTGACCAGAAGCAAGTACAACATTCCTTGGATCAATCATGTATAATTTAAAATGATGATAGCCTAAAGATACCAAATTAAAAGTCAGACATAAAATACATCTATATGATACTAGTCTTGATCCAAGGCTAATATTATACAGTGTGTGAGTGCATATTATGCATATATAGGCTCGCTCGATACAGCGGTGTAATATGTTGCTTCTGCATGGCTTGCTGGCCAGATGTTTAAAAGATGGGCGGTCCCAGACAGTGGGCTGTTGTGTGTCGCATGATCGCATCAGGTGCAATCTGTCATTGTGTGAAACTGCAAGATTGCGACAACTATATAAAATAAGACCCTAAACCTGCAGTATGCACTATATGCAGAGAGGATAACACACTCAATGGCACACATAGACATGATGGATCGATCAGGACTGGCGGAGTGGCGGAGGGTTTGATGACAGCTAGACGTGGTCACGGTCACCGTCTCCTGATCTGCGAGTCGACCCCCGGTGAAGGCCTGGACAGCCGTCAAACATAAACACATACGCGCACGCAGAAACGGCCACACACAGACAGACAGACAGACGCTCTTCGCCAGACAAAACACGCCAGGTTCCTCACCTTATCCGAGGCTGCTGCATCTTTCTCCAGCGCCTTCTGCGCCAGAGCGGAGTTGAACGCAATCTTCACCATGTTGCAGCGGAGGACAGCGGGAGTATATGTTGTGTAAAAATCAGAGGAGATTATCTGTACGGAGCCGCTACAGGCTCTGGTGATACGCCGTAATGTGTGACCTATAGAACACTGTTGCTACCTCTAGAGGTCGTCGTTTGGCAATTTAGGCAAATGCATGTTTTAATTTAGAATTTCAGAGAGTAAAACGGTGGACTCGAACCCGCGACACGACTACGTCAGGCTGGATTACCGACCAATCAGTCATATTTTAATATTTTCCGAGTCCTGACAACATTTAGCCAACTGATTTTCCCCTCTGTGTCAATGATGAATAACGTTATTGATAAAGCATGTATCAAACAAAGTTACAAAGTGCTTTATTCACGAATACGATGAAATTTATAAAATATAGAGTTTTAAAATCTAAACTACTATGTAGCCTAAATACTATCTATGCTTTATACCATTAATCTGAGGTAGGCTACAATTCGGTTCAGTTCAGTTCAATAAGTTCAATGTCATATCATTGTTTTGAATTTTATTATTATAGTCGCCAGGATTTTCTCCTTATTATTATCCTTTTAGCTGTAACAGCACTGTTAGGCTAAGGATAAAAGGCTAAAAAAAATGTAGACACATTTATGTCTAAATGAAAATCCAAAAAGAACATCTATGAGCGGAGGCAGAGCTCAGCCATAGAGTTATATACTCTAAGAGCTCAGCTCTTAAAAGTAGCCTACTTCCCTCAAACGCTGAGCCACAGTGACCCCTACAGTCACGGTATTCGGTGGTTCACCAATTCACATGTAACACCAAGTTATTCTCAACAGCTCCTCTCTGTGACGCATTTTACAACCTCGTCGGCATTATATAGCGCTTCCGGTGACTTTGCTGGGGATTAACATGACACCGAGATAGAAAATATATTTCTCGGTTACATTAGATGTATAGACTTCGTCTTTACTTTCTCATGACATTCATTTAATACTCGAAATTGTATTGTAATGAGTCGGACTGCCGAAAGCTAATGAATGAAATCACAGATCATAACAGCAAGGTTAGGTTTGTGTTGTTTTCTGTAGCTTTGGTTCCATCTGGTGGGGACGAGTGGAGACGTTTTCTCAATTTAACCGATAATAATGCAAAATAAGGAATCATTTTCAATTATTACTCTACACACACAACAATGACAACATCTATTTAATACAGTTTATGCCGTTTTGTAAGACTTCTAATGAAAATGATAGCGAGCCCTAGACTGTGAATAGGCTACTAGGCCTACATTACTTACAGTAAATTGCTTTTATGGTAAATCAAATAATATATAAAAAGAGTGTTGTCTAGAGTGTTTGTTCAGTAGAAGGAGTCTCCATCCATCTCTCTCCAGCTCATTATGCGTTTTCAGGTCAGGATGCCCATTTGATTCAACTCGGTCAGGATGCAGATTAAACAAGTGAAATTGTAAGTGATGACACAAATAAAGCAGAAGACAAAATTTGAAATGGAGCACGATAAAAAATTAAGCTGGGAAATGGGTACGCTCTTGTGATTGGCTGAAATGTTGTCACCTACATCATACATGTACAGTATGTTCTGTTTATTAAAGAGCTGGAGTCAGAGACCCCTGTTACTGATGAACAAACATTAGCAGTGATTCATGTTAGAATACATTAACCTTTTAACAAAAACATTTTTGTTTTAAACAGATTTTGATGAAATAAGTAGAAAATGTTTACTCATGCACATTATATAATGTTTTGAGAACAACATGACAGTCAACGTGACGTCATGTAAAAATTCAACAACCCATTGGGCTGGATTAAAAATTACACCGAAAATCATCTTTGATTGAACTTTGATCATGCATAGCAAGTCTGAATGTGACCCCCTTTCCACCGGTTGGTTCCGGTTGGGAACCGGTTCAGTTCTTTTTGGTTCTTAGTCCATGAGCCAAAGCTCCAAAATTGGTGGGAAAAACTAGACCTATATTAAATTGTTTATAGGATCAATACAAGTAAATTAATACATGATAACCCTTCCACAGTAGGCCTAGTAGCTTTTTCATATTTTCGATTATTTTGCATAAAATATATTGCATATTTTCCTACATAATGCCTCATTTGCATATTTAAACATGTAAAATTTGTAATACAATAAATCATTGTCTCCATGTAAGTACTCAATTGGGGAAGTTTCATGGTGATAACAATCTAATATAGGTATGGTTTTTATGGTTTTATACGTTCCAATTTTGGAGCTCTGGCTCATGGACTAAGAACCAAAAAGAACTGAACCAACCGGTGGAAAAGGGGGGACTGCATGTAAATCCGATGGAGCATTAGTTCGACATGCGGACATGCTCCCGTGCTTGCGGTTATGGTTAGGTTAGGGTTTGAGGTGGGTTGTCGTTTGTCGGACCAATGACTAGTCTAACTAACGTACTGCACCCGGCACAGTGGTTCCCAAACCTTTTCATGTCAAGGGCCCCCCAAATCGACATTTATTAGGCCGCAGATCCCCATTTGAAAAGATATGCCATGATAAGAGAGGATTTTTACGGCTATAGCAGTGATTCCAAAACATTAATTTCATGGACCCCCAGTGTCACACGCATTAGGCTACGGGTCCATTTGGTTCCATTTGTACACTCTCAGAGTTACAGACCCATAAGGGTCCATTTGGTTCCAAACTATCATTTAGCCGGGGAGCCCCCTGGAAGTCCTTCAAGGACCACGGACCCCACTTTGGGAACCATCGTCCACTCCTATATGAGACCTGGACCAGAGCATCAGTTGACAGTCTGTGGTGGTGAGATTCTCTCTCTTTATATACCTGTGACCTGTCTCATGCACTGCTATTCAGTATATACGGTGCCTGACAAAGGCCATATAGAGGCCGAAACGTTGTGTGTTTTACTTTTGACTTTTGACCACTTTGGTAATAAATAAGTTATTTGGGCACGTTTCCCAGACACTGGGTTGGGATCCATTTGTGCCGTCGTCGTGGAGATATTCTTATGGGACCCTTTATATCTTTTGTTTCCCACATTTTGTTTAGAATTATTATTATTTAAAAAAATATATATATAAAAAAACATTTAAATATAAAATAAAAAAACATGAATTCAAAATAAATTCAATGATTTCTTCCTCAGCAATAAATATCATGAAGAAATCTAAGAAAAATCTAAGAAATTACTTAAATTAGAAAAACGATTAAGAAGTCATGAAAATAGCCGATCTACAAGCTCACAATGCTGCGTGAAACAACATGTTAGGGGTAGTAGACCTATTAGCGTAAGGTCTGCCAATTGATGTCTTCCCAATACCTATACAGTCAGGGAGGGTATACCGTCGTTGGTTATATGTCATGGAGGTCTGTGCAACCCTACGAGGAGCCAAGGATACAGTATATGGCCTCCTCAGACCACCACTGATGATGTTACGGGCAGCATTATGTTCACCAATCACCACGACGTCTCCAGACTCTTTCATGCCTGTCACATGTGCTCAGCGTGAACCTGCTCTCATCTGTGAAGAGAACGGGGCACCGATGGCGGAGCTGCCAATTCTGGCGTTCTCTGGCCTCTGTGGTGAATGCCAATGGAGCTGCAGCGCACACACAGCGCTGGGCTCAGGCTGTGAGCGCACGCAGGTCCCACTGGAGGACGTCGTCCACCCTCATGGATCTGACAGTTTGGTCAGAATAATGCACACCCGTTGCCCGCTACCACAATGCCTATTCTATTTTTGGGGGGGGAATGGGGGATTGTTTTTCTTTTGCCTCTCTCACTTACATACGTTAGTATAGTTTATCTGACCTGGTGTTATATATACTGTGATGATGTTGGCCGAGATTATGTTTTGCACCCTGTCTGTCCGTCCGTCCGTCCGTGTGCGTGCATGTAAATGGCAAATGGTGCATTTATATATAGCGCCTTTGTCTAAGGCGCATTACAATGATTGTGCATTACATTCAGTCATTCACACGCACATTCATACACCGATGGTGCTAGAAATCATGCAGCCGCCAACCTGCTAATCGGGAGCAATTGGGGTTCAGAGTCTTGCTCAAGGACACTTCAACACTATAACTAAGGGGGAGCCGGGATCAAACTGGGAAGTGCACACACACTCCCTCCCTGGATGGCAGAACCTTGTTCGGGCCATTATAGCGCCACCAGGAGGCAGATTTGTGCAAAACATACTTTTTGACAGTATAGGTCTACACTAGCCCTGGAACATGACTGCCATGATGATTATCATGACAGTCATGCAGTAACTTTGCCCTGTTTTTTGCGCTCGCTGCATTTACAAGATTTCCGTATATATATAAACATTCAGATTTCAAATATAAAGTACTCACAAAGTGTCCCACGGGTGTTAGTTAGTAGCAGCGCCAGCGATTAGAATTGCTGCGTCCCGCGTTGTTTAATAAAAAGCATTTTTGTCCGAGCTCCCCGGCGACTTTTTTCAAACGGGGTTCGTTTGGGAAATCCACAGTTGCACACCGGGAGCGCACTCGCCTATTAGTCTGTATTGGCAGGGGCGGTCAGCCTACCTATATCGAACACACCGAGTGCCACCCTCCTCCCGACCGATAGGGGCGCGTAGTTGAAAGCCAATGGCAAAATAACACCTCGGATAAAAATGCTTTTTATTAAACAACGCGGGATGCAGAAATTCTAATCGCTGGCGCTGCTACTAACTAACACCCGTGGGACACTTTGTGAGTACTTTATATTTGAAATGCGAATGTTTATATATTTTAATTATTTGTAAATGTAGCGTTCGCAAAAACCAGGGTGAAGTTGCGTCATGACTCTCGTATGAATACGAGAGTCATGGCTAGGTCTACACATAGATATAGAAACCTAGATACATCATTCGCCACTGCATGCAGTTCATTGGAGCGTCCGCAGGCCACCATATTTGTGAAGGCACGCCTCAGACTGGCCTGCCGAATATCCCCTTCTGTGACGCGCCAAGGACTATTAAATGAGGACAGGAAGCGAAGACCTTTACGGTGGACTCCATGTTGCTCCCTGGAAGGAAAGAAACATGCGCAATGGGCTATATGCACATTATGCAGCCAACACTTCCCCGTTCAACTTCCTTGCAGTCTCAATTGCGCATGTTTCTTCCCTTCCAGGGAGCAACATGGAGTCCACCGTACGGTCGTCGCTTCCTGTCCTCTTTTAATAGTCCTTGTGACGCACGTGGAAGCTTGCCTTTCCTAAAATGCATGGTGCCCGAGAAGACGCTATATCTTCTATCTTTTAATGTCTATGCTACAGATTTTGTCCAAACATATCATGGAAATTGGTGCACATTATCTCTATAGTCATTAAACGAAACCGGTCTTTCAGAATTCCATCCTGATTGGTCCAAAATTGGCTTCGAAAGAGTGCTCTGTTTGAACAAAATGCCTCAAATCATGAACACTGTGAAATTTTGCACACATATTCCCACTGGGCAGAGGAAGAATTGCAATCACGCGAATCGGTACACATTATCTCTTAAGTGATCAAAGATCCGTCGAATTTGATCAATTCCATCCTAATTGTCGAATTCCAGACATTGCTGGTCCACAAAAACCTACCTGACCTGGAGGAGACCTGCAGTGCTCCGAGGAGCACTTTTTGTAGTTATTATTACTATACAGTGTTGTATAATGGGACCACTTCACATCTTTTCATGCTGCTATTATAGCTGTATTATAAATGTGTCCCTTTCTGTGGGCAAATAAAAACCTCAATTCAGTGTGGAAAAAACTGTCTCTAGTCTTTCTTTTCTCTCTCTCTCTCTCTCTCTCTCTCTCTCTCTCTCTCTCTCTCTCAATATCTGACTGCGCTTCTCTCTCTTCCCCTCTTTTTCTAACTCTCCACTTGTTGTCGTCGTCCCCCCCCCCCCTCTCTCTCCACTTCTCTCCATCTCTCTATATCCTGCCCATGTCTTTACCCCCCCCCCCCCTCTCTGTGGTGGTCTCTGCTTTCAGTCCAGTGAGTCAGTCATGGTTGTTCATGTAAGTAAATAAACACTTACAGTGCACCAGCTCTCTAACACACACGCACAAGCACTGGCTTCAGTCCAGACAACTCCACTGCAAATATATCACATTTAGCTCTTTGTGTGCGTGCGTGCGTGCGTGCGTGCGTGCGTGCGTGCGTGTGTGCGTGCGTGCGTGCGTGCGTGCGTGCGTGCGTGCGTGCGTGCGTGCGTGCGTGCATGCGTGTGAGGACACATATGTCACAGACACACACAAACACACTCAGACATACTGTACACATCAACAGAAACACACACACACACACACACACACACATACACCTCTGCCAGGCTATGATATTTCCTCTGTTAAACAGACAGATTGAACCGGTAATCAGAAGTGAAAGGTACATAAACAGAGCAGCTGATTTCTGTCCCTGCGCCCCAACACCCCCCCCCCCCACACACACACACACACACACACACACACACACACACACACACACACTCTCTCCCCAGTTTCCCTCTCTCCCACCGCACGCACGCACGCACACACTGAGCCCTAAGTGCTCCTGAAGGCTTGTTTATGAGCTCGTCTTACGCTACGTTTGATCCCCACACACACACACACACACACACACACACACACACACGCGCACGCACACACACACACACACACACACACACACGCGCGCGCGCGCGCATGCACGCACACACACGTGTGAGCACATGCAGGGAGACGGAGCTTAATGTGAGCCATAATCGCCGTCATAATGAATGAAAAACATACTTTTAATCTGCCAGGCTTCTCAGCATCTCACAAGAAAAGGACACACACACACACACACACACACACACACACACACACACACACACACGCCTCCTCACGTTAGAGAGAGAGGTCAGAGACGATAGGGAAACACTATAGTGCAGGGTGGGATAGGTAGCAGGGGGAATGGCCCGGATGGACAGATGATCACAGAGACTATAGAAGGAAGGAGGGAGAGAGAGAGAGAGATGGAGATGGAGGACAGAGAGGGAAAGTTAGAGCAATCTGTGAGCATCTGATGCTTGAGTTAGTTTTCCGAGGAGTTGATTAACGGCAGATTAGGCCGCTGTCCGACCAGTTTACCACTCAAACCTCACCAACACGGCTGGCTGATCACTCACGAGTCGACACAAACACACTGCCACGCACGCAGGCAGGCACGCACGCCAACGCAGAGGCACGCACGCACGCACGCACGAACGCAAGCAGAGGCACGCACGCACGCACAGGCACACACAGGCACAAACAGG
>NC_139711.1:3456717-3489217 GCF_964188405.1 Protomyctophum parallelum | reverse complement strand
ATATATATATATTTCTTTAATGTACAGGAGGAAAAGTAAGTGTGATTTTTACTCGAGTCGTGATCCATACAAATTGGTCCATGACCCACAAATGGTTCAAGACTCACTTTTTGGGAAACAGTCAGTAAAAGCAATAAAGGTACATGAGGGAAAGCGATGGATTGTGCAGTCCAGGTAGGGAAATGAGACTTAACCCCATGCAGGTGAAGCAGTTTAAGTTAGTCCAGGTAGGGAATGAGACTTTACCCCATGCAGGTGAAGCAGTTTAAGTTAGTCCAGGTAGGGAATGAGACTTTACCCCATGCAGGTGAAGCAGTTTAAGTTAGTCCAGGGTAGGGAATGAGACTTTACCCCATGCAGGTGAAGCAGTTTAAGTTAGTCCAGGTAGGGAATGAGACTTTACCCCATGCAGGTGAAGCAGTTTAAGTTAGTCCAGGTAGGGAATGAGACTTAACCCCATGCAGGTGAAGCAGTTTAAGTTAGTCCAGGTAGGGAATGAGACTTTACCCCATGCAGGTGAAGCAGTTTAAGTTAGTCCAGGTAGGGAATGAGACTTTACCCCATGCAGGTGAAGCAGTTTAAGTTAGTCCAGGTAGGGAATGAGACTTTACCCCATGCAGGTGAAGCAGTTTAAGTTCTCAGGGTCTTGATCACGAGTGAGGGGAGGACAGAGCAGCAGGGGCGGTATTGCAGTCACTGTTTTGACGAAAAGAGAGCTGAGACAGAAGGCCAAGCTGTCTGTCTACCGAGCAATCTTCATTCCTAAACTCTCACCTACAGTATGGTCATGAAGTGTGGGCCATGAGAAGTTCAGTCACGCGAGAGATTCGGAATAGAGCCTCTGCTTCTTCGCTTGGAAAGGAGGCATTCTTAGCTGGTTCAGGCATCTAATAAGGATGCCTCGGGATCCTCCAGTAAGTTTCAAATGTTGCTCTGGGGAGGGAAGTCTGGAGCTCTCTGCTGGAACTGTTGCCCCCATGACCCGACTCCGGATAAGCGGTTGAAGATGGATGGATGGAGATAAACGCAGAGTAGCAATAAGACATAAGTCATGAACATATATGACCACATCCAGTGTCACTATCTCTGCCCCAAACGTCAGGGTATAGCGTAGGAAGACTGCCATTATACTTTCAAAGTCATACTGGTGTATGGCTGGAAACCAGTCCCTTCTGAGACGAAAACTGCCCCAAATGAGTCCCACAGTAAGTTTCTTCCATCAGGAGTCCATCAAAAGTGTGTTCTGTTTACCTGCAAACATGTGTGCCAGAACCTTTTGGCACAAACTCTCCCTTCTATCCAGTTATAACAAGTCAGCGGAGCACAAACTGATCTGAGATTGGAAGCTGACGCATATTGTAAGTCATACTGTAGGTCAATGTGATTGGACACTGTTTTACCCATTGTTAGGCCAAGAGAGTATAGAAGACTGGTTGTACTGGCCAGCTCCCATTGGTCAACACACTCAACAGTAAAAGATAGCCGGTGTATACTTTGCAGATCATATTAATATACCACAAAAGATGTCGGCCGACACTGCCGAAACTTTGGCTCCAGTTTTCATCATTCTCTCCCGTCCCTAAAGAAAACAATTTGGTGGGACGGAGTGTGTACAGCGGACGGACAGACAGACCCTCTCCTAGACGGCATAACTCAGAACATCAATCTTCAGTCTAGCGTATTAACCCCAAATACAAAAAGAAAAAGTACAAAAAAAAAGAAAATAAATGTATCAAAGTGAACCAAATGTATCATTACACACACACAGGAACCCTCTGACCAGAACAAACACATTGTGTTCTGACGGGTTCATGCGGTCCAGAGGACAGGCTCTGGACCGGTTCTGACGGCTCTGGTTGCTGAGATGTGCTGCTTGTCTGCTGTGATGAATGGCCCGTCCTCTGTGGGCCCGTGATTTTAACCCTGATATCTATGAGCAGATGCTTGCGCTTGTGTGTGTGTGTGTGTGTGTGTGTGTGTGTGTGTGTGTGTGTGTGTGTGTGTACATTGTGTGAGGGTACGTGATGACTGGTTGCTTAGAAGTAGTGATACTCTGTGTGTGTGTGTGTGTGTGTGTGTGTGTGTGTGTGTGTGTGTGTGTGTGTGTGTGTGTGTGTGCGCGTGTGTGTGTGTGTGTGTGTGTGTGTGCGTGAGGTCAGAGGTCAGAGGATATAGGAGTAAGCTTCTAAAATTGATGACATCCCAAACACCAGCGCTGTTTCTGCTTGAGGTCAAAGTTCACCATGCCAGAGGAGAGACAAATGTGATGAGATCTACTGAGGCTGAAAGTGATAGCCTCTCTGTGTGTGCGTGCGCTACGGTGCGTGCGTGCGTGTGTGTGTGTGTGTGTGTGTGTGTGTGTGTGTGTGTGTGTGTGTGTGTGTGACAGAGAGAGAGAGTTTTTGATTGTCTGGAAGGCCTTTCCTAACTGTAAGCCCTGCTCAGGATGTAGTTATTGAGCGCTAATTTGAGAGCTGTCTGATTAGGGGCCCTCCTCTGGCATCTGCGCACGCATGCATGCATGCACGCACACACACGTACACACACACACGCACGCGCACGCGCACACACACACACACACACACACACACACACACACACACACACACACACACACACACACACACACACACCATGGAAACACCCAAAAACAAATAAACTTGCACACAGATGTGCATGTGGACACGCACCCACACACGCACGCACGCACGCACGCACGCACGCACGCACGCGCACGAGCGCACACGCACAGTCGCACACGCACACACACAGTGTATCAGTCATTACTAGTCTATCAGGTGTGGTCAGTGAGGGGAGATGGTCTGATTGGAACCAGACAGACAGCATGATGTCACATACACATACTGAACTTCCAGATGACTCTTGTGTCTCCTTTATCTGCCTCATCACACACGTGTGCGCGCACGCACATGCACATGCACACACACACACACACACACACACACACACACACACACACACACACACACACACACACACACACACGGTTGTAGATATGACAAAGAAATAGGCCTACTTACTCACAAATTCCTCATATTGATCTCTATCTGAACTGTATCTAATGAACAGCCACACTAGTCTCTATCTGAACTGTAACGAACAGCCACACTAGTCTCTATCTGAACTGTAATGAACAGCCACACTAGTCTCTATCTGAACTGTAACGAACAGCCACACTAGTCTCTATCTGAACTGTAATGAACAGCCACACTAGTCTCTATCTGAACTGTAATGAACAGCCACACTATAGTCTCTATCTGAACTGTAAGGAACAGCCACACTAGTCTCTATCTGAACTGTAATGAACAGCCACACTAGTCTCTATCTGAACTGTAATGAACAGCCACACTATAGTCTCTATCTGAACTGTAAGGAACAGCCACACTAGTCTCTATCTGAACTGTAACGAAGAGCCACACTAGTCTCTATCTGAACTGTAATGAACCTCCACACTAGTCTCTATCTGAACTGTAATGAACAGCCACACTAGTCTCTATCTGAACTGCATGAACAGCCACACTAGTCTCTATCTGAACTGTAATGAACAGCCACACTAGTCTCTATCTGAACTGTAATGAACAGCCACACTAGTCTCTATCTGAACTGTAATGAACAGCCACACTAGTCTCTATCTGAACTGTAATGAACAGCCACACTAGTCTCTATCTGAACTGTAATGAACAGCCACACTAGTCTCTATCTGAACTGTAATGAACAGCCACACTAGTCTCTATCTGAACTGTAATGAACAGCCACACTAGTCTCTATCTGAACTGTAATGAACAGCCACACTAGTCTCTATCTGAACTGTAATGAACAGCCACACTATAGTCTCTATCTGAACTGTAATGAACAGCCACACTAGTCTCTATCTGAACTGTAATGAACAGCCACACTAGTCTCTATCTGAACTGTAATGAACAGCCACACTAGTCTCTATCTGAACTGTAATGAACCTCCACACTAGTCTCTATCTGAACTGTAATGAACCTCCACACTAGTCTCTATCTGAACTGTAATGAACAGCCACACTAGTCTCTATCTGAACTGTAATGAACCTCCACACTAGTCTCTATCTGAACTGTAATGAACAGCCACACTAGTCTCTATCTGAACTGTAATGAACCTCCACACTAGTCTCTATCTGAACTGTAATGAACAGCCACACTAGTCTCTATCTGAACTGTAATGAACAGCCACACTAGTCTCTATCTGAACTGTAATGAACAGCCACACTAGTCTCTATCTGAACTGTAATGAACAGCCACACTATAGTCTCTATCTGAACTGTAATGAACAGCCACACTAGTCTCTATCTGAACTGTAATGAACAGCCACACTAGTCTCTATCTGAACTGTAATGAACAGCCACACTAGTCTCTATCTGAACTGTAATGAACCTCCACACTAGTCTCTATCTGAACTGTAATGAACAGCCACACTAGTCTCTATCTGAACTGTAATGAACAGCCACACTAGTCTCTATCTGAACTGTAATGAACAGCCACACTAGTCTCTATCTGAACTGTAATGAACAGCCACACTAGTCTCTATCTGAACTGTAATGAACAGCCACACTAGTCTCTATCTGAACTGTAATGAACAGCCACACTAGTCTCTATCTGAACTGTAATGAACCTCCACACTAGTCTCTATCTGAACTGTAATGAACAGCCACACTATAGTCTCTATCTGAACTGTAATGAACAGCCACACTAGTCTCTATCTGAACTGTAATGAACAGCCACACTAGTCTCTATCTGAACTGTAATGAACAGCCACACTAGTCTCTATCTGAACTGTAATGAACAGCCACTATCTGAACTGTAATGAACAGCCACACTAGTCTCTACCTGAACTGTAATGAACAGCCACACTAGTCTCTACCTGAACTGTAATGAACAGCCACACTAGTCTCTATCTGAACTGTAATGAACAGCCACACTAGTCTCTACCTGAACTGTAATGAACAGCCACACTAGTCTCTACCTGAACTGTAATGAACAGCCACACTAGTCTCTACCTGAACTGTAATGAACAGCCACACTAGTCTCTATCTGAACTGTAATGAACAGCCACACTAGTCTCTATCTGAACTGTAATGAACAGCCACACTAGTCTCTACCTGAACTGTAATGAACAGCCACACTAGTCTCTATCTGAACTGTAATGAACAGCCACACTGGCCTCTATGTGATCCACATCTAACAAGGAATGGTCACTGCATGGCAGCTCTTGTCTATAAAACACAGCAGAGGGAAAATCTGGGTGGATGGAGTCTGGATATGTTGTATTCACTAATTAGGGGGAACTTATTATAACTTATTGTGTATGTGTGCACGCATTGGGGGGTGGCGGGTTCAGTGTACAGTAAATTGTAGGAGTACACACACACACACACACACACACACACACACACACACACACGCGCACGCACACGCACGCACCACCGAGCTATCTTTGGAAGCAGAGCCATTGTTTAGCAGTGACAGTAATCCCTTAAAGAGGCTATGCGCTCGGAGGCTGAGAATGGATCTCTTTATTAACAGTGACGGAGCTTCATTATCTGTAAATACAGGCGGGAGCCGCTAATAAATCATTTCTCATGGCCCTGATAGAGCTCCGACCACAAGGCATTAAGGCATCGAGGACGCAAACCACACGTTGGCAGGCAAGACCTGTGTGTGCGCCTGTGTGTGCATGGTGCCTGTGTGTGTGTGTGTGTATGTGTATGTGTACGTGCTCGTGCATACGTGTCTATAAGCGTGTGCGAGACCACACTTTGGCAGGCAGGATGATGGGGCTACGAGCGCTGGGCTTTTGATTGAAATAGCATGTTGTCTTTTGAGCTCTCATTTCGGCAGCGTTTAAATTACAGCGTCTCTACCAACTGAAAAGAAAAAAAGTCCCTGGAGGGGAAAGACAGTCGGAGAATTGAAGAAAATGCTTTTATATGTGAGAATAATCCCCACGTGGCCTCTCCGAGACGCCGAATTTGCTCGGGTTTCTCTTCTGAAGACGAAGGCTCCATGTGGGACAGTAGCTGGACTAATTGCTTCTCCCCATAACTTACACTGTGGGACCAACAACGCAAGCAGACTCCACCACCAAGGATCATGGTCACGTCCTTGACTGTTTCCTGTTTATATCTGCACAGGTATATATGTCTGTCACGTTGTCACGGGTATAACGACATCCTCTGCCCTGGCGGTCGATGCTCTTTAACCTGACTGCGTCGTCCTCGAACGTTCAACTCAGTCCAACTCCGTCCAACTCAGTCCAACTCCGTCCAACTCAGTCCAACTCAGTCCAACTCCGTCCAACTCCGTCCAACTCAGTCCAACTCCGTCCAACTCAGTCCAACTCCGTCCAACTCAGTCCAACTCCGTCCAACTCAGTCCAACTCAGTCCAACTCCGTCCAACTCAGTCCAACTCCGTCCAACTCCGTCCAACTCCGTCCAACTCAGTCCAACTCCGTCCAACTCAGTCCAACTCAGTCCAACTCCGTCCAACTCCGTCCAACTCCGTCCAACTCAGTCCAACTCCGTCCAACTCAGTCCAACTCCGTCCAACTCCGTCCAACTCCGTCCAACTCAGTCCAACTCCGTCCAACTCAGTCCAACTCAGTCCAACTCCGTCCAACTCCGTCCAACTCCGTCCAACTCCGTCCAACTCCGTCCAACTCAGTCCAACTCAGTCCAACTCAGTCCAGCCTCAGACCAGCCAAACCTTGACAGCTATATCTGTGAATGGAGGTCAGTCTCCGTATCATAATACAGGCCAGCCGAGCATAAACCAAATCACATCGCCTCGCCAATGCAGGCCTCGTCCTGCAAAAGACATGGGAACGAGAGGTCCGATTAGGGCCTGGAAGTATTCAGCGAAGCCCCCGCCGTCCAACCACCGTGCACCCCCCCCCCCCCCCCCCACCATAGCCTCCCTTCAGGAGGCCCCTCTAACAGGCAGTCCCCCCCCGTCCCCCCTCCCCCACCCCCCGGCCGCCCCCGCGCCGCTCGCTGCACCGTGATTGACATGTGAATTACAGTGTGTGGTGATGATAATAGGAGCGCTAAGCGGGGCCAGGCATGAGCCCCTTTCCAGCGAGCCAGCCGCTCCCAGCTGGCACAACCTGAAAGACAACCACTGCCACCATCTAAAGAGGCAAATAAAAATGACAAGCTAACTGTTAAGGAACTGCTGATTTTTCACATGTCGTCTAAAAAGGCTTTTGCGGCCGTGCCAGGATTTTATTTTATTTTATTCATCTCTCATCAACCCCCCCCCCCCCCCCCCCCTATATACCCTCCCCTCTCCCCCCCCCCGACCACATCCAGATATATGAAACCCCTCATTTATCAGGGCCATCTAAAAATACTCCCCGTCCACCGAGAAGACGCTTTGATAGAAAATATATGAATATTTGTGCTGGAGATGGACAATTGTGCTCGGAGGGACAGAGATACCGGTCAGCAGGTTTCTCCGGAAAAATGATAAACCAAGCACTATTACTATGATGATGAACTGTATTTTCATTGTTATAGTTGTGGTGAGGACTCTGTCGTAAGAATGATTTGAGAAAAGTATGCATAGTTAGTTAGAGTTATGGGGCTTAGTGTCGGACGGCAAGAATCTAATCTTCATGTGGTCAGCCTATATATGATGTATATGACTCCACATTTGAGCAAGGCCCGATTTAGCCTGATCAGAGCCCTATAGAGAGTATGCACATGCATGATTTTCCCATCAGGACACGCCCCCCTCATCTAGACTGAGTGGCAAAACATTGAGCAGCATGGGAGTGTTGGAGTTTGGAAGCGCTCGTTTGAAATCACCTGTTTCTAAATGTCACATAATGCAGGAGGCAGCAAAATGTTGTGTTTTTGAAAACAAGCACTTCCAAACTCTGACACTTAGAAACATAATCAAATGCAGGGCATTTCTTGACCGAAAGTAGCTCATAACGTTTCTATGGTGGATTTTTATGAAACCTTTGCAGGATAATTCAATCTTTTCGTACAGCTGCAATATTGGTGAGTTTAACATTGTTTAATGCAATCAGGCAGGACTTTTCTGTTTGGATGAATGGGCTGTCAAGGCCAGAAAGTATAGTTTTTTTGCCACTCAGTGGGCGTTCCCGCATAACTGCAGGTACGATGACATCACGTGCATACCCTCTATTGACGTCCATTATAAAATGAAAGTTCAATCTTTCATAAAGGTATAAAACCTAATGTGAAGAACAAGTATTGGAGGTCTTCTGTGGCCTAGTGGTCTAGTGTGTGTACATTACAAGGAAGGCTTCCTCTTTACCATATATATAATATCAACGACTTTTAATCTGGTGACCTTATTTTGGGCATACCACGACGTGTTGTGAGCTTGTAGATGGACTAGCCAAACCCTGACTGTTACCTTTGAAAGGAGGTCAGTCTCCACATCACAGGCCTATAGTAGGCTAGTATATACTGTCTTCAGTTTGCAGCACAGTCCAGCCCTGCATAACCAATATTCACTCAATGTCTTTAGTGGTTTTAACAGTGCCACACATTTCAGACTTCAGGTCAGCTAAAAAACATAATATATAAATGTTTGGAGCTCGGGTCTTGTTCAACTTTAAGCATTATCTTATCCCAGCTTTACACATATCGTGCTAGTAACACATTATGGCATTAGGAAGTGACACCCTAACACCCTGGAGAACAGTTTTCCAGCCTCTGACATGCATCCTTCTGGGAGACTATAACTCCCAGACGTCACATTCCCAAAATCCCAACCCCACAAAACCCCCAAAGCCGGCCCTGGTGCCCAACTCAATCACAACCGGTTCCAGGGCAAAGTCATCAAACTCAGACAGACAGACAGACAGACAGACAGACAGAGGACAGGAGAGATGAGGAGAGACGACAAGTAAACCCCCTTTTGATTCTTCAGAGGAGGAGAGGAGAGGAGAGGAGAGGAGAGGAGAGGAGAGGAGAGGAGAGGAGAGGAGAGGAGAGGAGAGGAGAGGAGAGGAGAGGAGAGGAGAGGAGAGGAGAGGAGAGGAGAGGAGAGGAGAGGAAGAGTCTGACTCTCATTATCAATTATGGCTGTTTTTGTTTCTCTCACCGCAACCATTAAACCACACAGTCACTGGCAGAGAGAGGGAGAGGGAGAGAGAGAGAGAGAGAGAGAGAGAGAGAGAGAGGGGGGGGGGGGGGGGGGAGGGAGGGGGGAGGTGAAGAGAAGGGACAGATAAATAAATAAGAAAGACAGACTGAGAGAGAGTGGGTATAGGGAAAGAAAGGGAGAGTGAGAAAGTGGGAGTATAATGACGGGAAAAGGAGAGGAGAAAAAAAGAGAGAGAGAATTAAGGATACAGAGAGAGAGAGAGAGAGAGAGAGGGGGAGAGGGAGGGGGTTAAAGGAAGGAACGGGAGGTAATTTTCATCAACAGGAATTAGTTATACAAACAAGTGAGATAGATGTGCAGAACGACCGCACTCACATGCACTGATCTGAGGACAGATGAAGATATATGTGTTTTAATAGGAAGAGTGTGAATAGATGGGGTGAGCGAAACTAGAGAGAGAGAGAGAGAGAGAGAGAGAGAGAGAGAGAGAGAGAGAGAGAGAGAGAGAGAGAGAGGGATAATTCACAACACACTTGTGGTGCGAGCCTTTCTCTTCTCGTCTCCTTTTCTCCAGTGGTGGAAAAAGTACTCACAGTACAAAAGTAGTAGTATGAAAATGTACTTCAAGTGCCAAAAGTATAAAGTATAGTCATTACACAGAATGGTCCCATTTCACAAGTTTTCAAACGTATACAAATCATTTGGGCCCGGGCCGGCCTAGCGGTCCGAGCACCTATAGGCTGGTAATCCTGCCTGACAGCGTGCCGTGGGTTCGAGTCCCGATCCACGACGACCTTTGCTGCGTGTCACCCCTCCCATCTCTCTCCCCGTTTCCTGTCACACTACTACCTATAGTACCTATCAATAAAGGCATAAAAAGGCCCCAAAAGTATCTTCAAAAAATCCTTTGAAAATCTACAAGTGCATTGTGAGCTTGTATACGTTATTACATATATATTGTCTATTTTCAAATGGCCGAAAAGTATATGGCTGAAGTGTGAAATGTATGTTTTGTATAGTTTTCAAATAATTAAGTGGAGTAAAAGTACAATAGTACAATAGTTATAAATAAATCACACCCGTGAGAAGTGAGGGGCGCTTTTATCATGATACATCATCATATATCATATTCCGTGCTCAGCCATCAAATCATCACAAATGTGGTTCCGGCCAATCACAATTGGCGTCCTTACTCTTCTGCCCTCACCTTCATCCTCAATATGTACTTTGCTCATCCAATCAAATCATCGCTATATGGGGTGCTCAGCCAATCAAATCATCGCTAAAATTCACACAAACAGACAAAGCTGGGGAAGATTACTGAAAATCTGAAATATTCCGCAGTAAAGTAAAAAATACCTCAGAATTGTACTTAAGTACAGTATACTTCAGTAAATGTACTTACTACATTACACCACTGCTTCTCTCCCCCTCCCCTCATCCTCCATTAGCCAGCAGCCGTCTGAGGAGGAAGGAGCCAGCGAGGGCTGGCTGCCATGACACATGAGGCATTAAATCTCCCCTCACTGTGGGCAGGGGCTGGGTGGCTGTGCCAGGCTCTGTGCCCACTGCTCACATCACTGCACCAGAGCTGAAGCAGAGCCACATGCTGGGAGAGAGAGAGAGAGAGAGAGAGAGAGAGAGAGAGAGAGAGAGAGAGAGAGAGAGAGAGAGAGAGAGAGAGAGAGAGAGAGAGAATAGACTACAATAACTATAGAATAAGTGCACAGGTCTCCACCAGGCCGAGTCAGGTTGTGGCCTCCTGGTGGCGCTATAATAGGCCAATGTGAAAAGGGTGCCATTTCTTCTTATACCATTGATGGCAATTGGATGGTTTGAGGCATTTTGTTCCAAAAAATGTGTTCCCGCCTGTTGGTGGCGCTATAACAGGTCAATGTGAAAAGGGTGGGATATATATTCCTCAGCCTAGTATGAAAGTGTGTGAAAGATTTCATGTCGATTGCTCGCTGCGTTTATGATTTGAGGCTTTTTGTTCCAAAGGTCCAAGCTGCTTTCACCTGACAGAGGGGAATTTCCCCGGCCGGACGTAGCGCGTGGAAGGGACACGTTATTCCGACCAGTTCCTTTCCCCTCCATCAGGCGCCCCGGCTGGCCAGGGGGAGGTAGTTTTAGAGACCAGGATTACGGCATGTTTTTGTGAGGGTATCTATACCCTAGGGGACACGGGGAGAACATGCAAACTCCACACAGAAAGGCCCTATCGCCAACCCCCGCCTCGGGTATGGGCACTGATGACGCGGAGGAGGGAACACGCCGCCAGCGCCCACAGCGTCCCCAGCGGGAATCGAACCCTTCTAGCTGTGAGGCGACAGCACTACCAACTGTGCCACCGTGCCCCCCTATTAGCCATTGTTAGCCAATTATGATGATATGACATTTCAGACAGATCCGTCTTGAGCACATGACTATAGAGAAACTGTGTAACAATTTGCGGGATTTGTGGACAGAATCTGGAGTATATCCAAAAATGTGTTTTACAAAAGTCAGCCTCCTGGTGGCACTATAAAAGGCAGAAGGTTTGTCCTTGGCCTCTAGGGAGTGTGCAACTGTGCATGCAACGTTTCATGCAGATCAGTGCAGGTAAAAAAGGTGAAAAGCTTCCTCATGGTGGCGCTATAACAGGCCGTTCTGGAAAAGTTGGGGCAGAGGTTCATCGTTGGCATCCAGGGAGTGTGTGTGCAAAGTTTGGCATCGACCGGGTTACGGAACGGACGGACGGACGGACAGACGGACGGACTGCAAAACATACTCTCCCCATGCCTTCGGCTGGTGGAGACAAAAAAGAGAGGGGGAGGGAGATAGACGGCGAGAGACTGGAGAGACTGGGAGAAGGAAAGGAGGAAAGAGGGAGGGAGTGGGAGAAAGAGGGAGAGAGAGAAAGGTGAAGATAATGATCCAATTAGTTTCATATTTTTTCAAAGTGTTTCCAACTCCAGTGCATCTCCACCAGATGGTCCTTATATCAACACAGTCTTATCAGCAGACATTACAGTGACATCAGTATTAGACTGGAACCATGCTAGTGAGCACAAAGAGCTTTTTGGACGCACTTCAACGGCCAATCACAGCACCAAGACTAAATTGTGTGTGACTTCCAATTGGCTACTACGCTCAATTAGCTCAAAGTCTGGCAGTGATGTGATTGGCTGCCCACTGACTCACCCAGCAGATCAAGTTCATTAGGGTTTACACAGTGAAAAGTCTAACAACATAAACCATGTGTACTTTGACCACTACTCTATACAGTGTATAGCTTACGGAGCTAATACATACATAAATAAACAATAACAATACATTCTTACTGTCAGGCAGAAACCTCTTATCTCCATATTTTCACTTTTTGTGTTATTGTTTTGTAGATTAATGCCCTACTTGATCGCAGAATCACACAAAGTATCAATAGTAGTATAGCACAAGCTCGAAACCATGCGTTTTGAGCTTGTAGATCTGCTACTATTGCTATTTTTTTATTTGACGGCTGAAAAGTAATAGTTTTGGAAGTGATGATATGCAGATAAATGTGGAACTGGAACAATATTAAAAAAAAAAAAAAAGCTGATATTATCAGAATATAGTGCTTTAACCTTTTAACTTCTTTTTTTAAACCAAAACCTTTAACCACTTAAAACCTGAGGTTGACCGGAGTCCCTATATATAGAGTATATACTATTTTCAGTGAAAGATTTCCCCAGAATACGAATGCTGGGGTTGAAGAGGTTAAAGCAGCCTGTAGCATGGAGCTGATGACATGCCGGGTCAGAGGAATTTGTCACTCTATATAATTGGTCATGTTGGAAGGTTTTCCTCTCTTCTCGCTGTCCACTAGAGCCTGATTTATACTTCCATGTTCGCCTGTGTCACACGCGGAAAAGCCTGCTCAAGTTAGTATGCCACTATTAATAGTATATAAGTAACAAGAGATAGTAGAAGTACTATATGAATTGCAATAAGAGTATAAATGGTTATAAGTTACAATGGCTAGACTAAACATGGTCCATAAAATTAAATACGGAGAGGTCCCAGAAGTTTTAAGAACAAGTTTCAGGCAGGTAAACGAGGTACACAACCATTTCACCAGAGCCAGTATTGCAGATGTGGTGCTCCCTGCTTTTAAAAGTAAAGTGGGCAAAGGCTCATTCATTTATATAGGAGCCACACAGTGGAATAGCCTGGAATCCAGTCTTAAACTGACCTCCAATTTGAGGACATTTAAACAGAAGACAAAAAAATGGCTAATGGAAAAGGTTCCCCTATAAAGGGTCATCTTAGAGGGATGGATAGGGACGTACTTGTTGAGTTGTGTATGTAATGTATATGTACTGTTATGTATTTGTGATGTATTTTAAAGTATTGTTCCGTTCAGTGTGAGAGGACCCCAGTGGAAAGACTGTGTAATCCTTGGATCGCTGATTATAATGCTGTATTGTGATTGCTTTTCTAAATAAATCAAATCAAATCAAAATGGTAGTATAGGTACAAACTGAAAATATCTTATATGGGGCAGCAGTGACCTAAGGGTTAGAGGAGCGCACTTGTTGCCGAAAGGTTGCCGGTTCGATTCCCCGGACGGGCAGGAAAAATCTGTGTGGGGAAGTGATTGTCATCACTCACCCAACACCGCTGAAGTGCCCTTGAGCAAGGCACTGAACCCCCAACTGCTCCCCCTGGAGCTGCTTAGTATAAGCAGTATAAGACTGTGGTTGTACTGGTCAGCTCCCAGGTTTTAGTGTGTGTGTGTGTGTGTGTGTGTGTGTGTGTGTGTGTGTGTGTGTGTGTGTGTGTGTGTGTGTGTGTGTGTGTGTGTGTGTGTGTGTCTTTCTATGTGCAGGGTGTTGCTGTGTACCTGTGCTCGGCTACTTCCCTGGGTAAATAAAATAATCTCAAAATATCTTATATGCAGTGATATTATGCTATATTGCTGAGGAGGAGCGCTACACCTACAGCTGAGTTGGCGATGAACGGGATCTGACCCATCATGACCTTGGGGTTGAGGTATAGAGCTCTACCGACTGAGCTACCCGGTATACACATATATATCCACGAAAGGTGTTTTGTTAACAGGAGTCTCACGGCTCTCCAGCTCCTTAGTACAGTGCTTCTAAACCTGTGGGTCGAGACCATAAGGAAGGAAGGAAGAAAAGAAAAGAAAAGAAAAAGATCATTACTAAATCAAAAGTAACCAACAAGCTATACTATAAGAATTGGTCAAACATTGGCTAGAATTTACAAATAATTATGAGAAAGAGACAAACATTGTGAAAATAGATGATCTATACAAGCTCAGAGGGGGGGGGGGGGTCCCCAGTTCAAAAATGGGGGTCACGGCCTGAAAAGGTTGAGAACCACTGCTTTAGTAAACATAAAAGACATTTTTAGGTGGGACCCAAATTTCTTCCAATCAGGAGAGAGACCCATTTATTCAATTGTACAGTGTGATGGTTAGATGTCAAAGTGCGAAATAACAGCAGAATAAGCACGGACCCAGGTAAAAACAACAGGATAAACATTTCACTGCACGCACTGTACGTACTTTGTATTAGTGCTGCACGATTCTTGCTCAAATGTGAATCTCGATCCTTTCCTCCACAAGAATTGAGATCACAATTATCTTTAGCATGAAAATATTTATTGTCTTTTATCTTATAGTTGCTGAACATTACTACATTCAAAATGTGGCACCTGGAGCCAACTACTGTGGCTATAAACAGACAAAGTATGATTGACTTAAACCTCTCTAAAGGTCTCTCTCTTGTAGCAAAAACAAAAATGAATTGGACAGCAAACTAGTGCCAACTAGTGCTATAGCTTAAAGGAGAATTCCATACTAAAAGGCTTTCTTACCTTTCTTTGTAGTTGTTACGTCCCCATCAAAGAGGTCCAGGTGTTATTTTGTGCAAAAGCTCCTTATTGGCTATTTCCCCTACCATAAGCCCTAAATTAATTGCATTGAATTGAATGGGATGTATGGGGTGTTGTGCTAATTCTCTTATTTCCATCGCTCAAAATTATATATTTTTTGTATATATCCTCTATTCATAATGTAAATAATAACCCAAGCGGCACACTTTACTACTTATTTCAATGGAAATAAGCGAATTAGCACAACACCCCATACATTCAATTCAATGCAATTAATTTAGGGCTTATGGTAGGGGAAATAGCCAATAAGGAGCTTTTGCACAAAATAACACCTGGACCTCTTTGATGGGGACGTAACAATACAAAGAAAGGTAAGAAAGCCTTTTAGTATGGAATTCTCCTTTAAGTCCTATATGTCCTGTCCTATGTGTACTCAAGATGTCTTCTTTCTTTCTTTCTTTCTTTCTTTCTTTCTTTCTTTCTTTCTTTCTCACCTTTATTTATACTCGGAAATACAGTTGAGGGCAAGCCCTCATTTTCAACGTAGCCGAGGTTACAATACACACAAATACAGTCAACAGTCAACAATACGTCAAACACAACATTATAAATCAGGGTAAATTACAAAGGAACTTTATATAAGAACAACAATTGAAGCAGGAGCAATCACGGTGTAAAATATTCCGGAGCATTCCTTCGAAATGACGATGGCAGGGAGCTCAGTTTTAAAGAGTTTTGGAGTTCATTCCATGAGGTTGGGCCATTGACAGAAAAAGCTGTCTTGCCCAACTCTAGATACACATAGCATGAAACCAGCAGATACAGTATGTATGTACTTGAGCTTAAACATGAGGTGTAAAGGTGGTAACACATCCTTAGGTCCATGCAGCAGGTAGCCTAGTTATAGCCCTAGTATACTGTACATGAGATTATAGACATTAGCAGCACGCATAGAAAGGTATAGTCTACAGTCTACACCAGTGGTTCCCAAACCTTTTCATGTCAAGAACCCCCACAATGATACTCATCATTAGCCTGCGGACCCCCCCCTTTGAAGATATATGCCAAGGAGGACCCCCATAAGAGAATGTTTTATGGCTCTAGCAGTGATTTTCAACCATTTTCATTTCAAGGGCCCCCCTGCAGTTTTACCTGAATTATAGGCTATACGGTACCTCATATTTAATGGCATTTCTATCTCTGAGACCCCCAATTTATATTGTAAAATCAAAGTTAATGTAACTCTCTGATTCACTCTCTGCGTCCATTTGGTTCCTATCATTTAGCTGGGGACCCCATGGAACTCCCTCAAGGACCCCTGGGGGTCCCCGGACCCCACTTTGGGAACCACTGGTCTACACGCATGGGCAAACAATTCACACATACAAATTCACATGGCAGGTCCACATGAGGGAAAGACAAGTCTGCACTCTGCATAGACTCCATATAGAGGAACAGATCCACATGAAGGGAGGACTAACTCTAAAGGGAATTAGCTTCCAGTTGACAGGCCTGCCTGCCTGGTGACATCACATGCGGTGATCAGACCTCGTTCAACAGTCTGATGATGGTATAGCCAGCGCCACTTTCTATATCTGCCATCCCCATATTGGTAAAAACAAATATCAAAGAATTTCTTGAAATTTTCTACAATCTGCAAGCTCGCAATGCATAAAACAATGCGACCTTTGTGTATACGTGCAGATTATCTATTTTGGGTATTCTGTGTACAATGAAGTATATAGGGCTTAAGTGGTTAAGATTCATGAACAAACAGTAATCACTGGTTTCATTCTAAATTAGAGGATAGATCAGGAACGATTAGCACCATCGTCTCTGTGTGAGTAGTGACTGCACACGCACACACGTGCACACACACAGTACACACACACACACACACACACACACACACACACACACACACACACACACACACACACACACTGCACACACACACACACACACACACGTGCACACACACACACACACACACACACACACACACACACACACACACACACACACAGCCTTGGGCCACCCTGGCCGCCCGTGCACACGATGCTTCCATTCATTCATGGGCATGCAGAGCCCTGTGAGCTTCAGTAGGCTAACATTAAGTGTTTATAAAGTTATATATCGGGACACTAAGAGCTGCAAGGCTTCTCTGTGGACTGGAGGGCTGCTGCATGGGAGTTTGACGTTTGGCAGCGAATGGGCATCCGCTCTGGCAGCACATGCCCAGAATAACCTTCACATGCGCAGCACACACGCACTGTACGCACACGTGCACGCACGCGTGCGCGCGCGCGCACACACACACACACACACACACACACACACACAGTATACCAACAGCTCGGCATCAGAATTCAACTTAAAACAAACCATCAGGGGGACGTCACATCCACTCAGCCCCGAGCAACAGACAGCCAGCCCTCTTTATAAACACACACGCACGCGCGCGCGCGCGCACACACACACACAAGCGCGCACGCACGCACAAACTGTCATACACACGCGCGCACGCGCACTATAGCTCTGGGAGCACGGCTGGACATGATTACTCTTTGGGCACCAGCCTGCAGTGCACACATGCACACTCACATGAGCGCACGCACACGCGCGCGCACACACACACACACACACACACACACACACACACACACACACACACACACAAACTGCCAATCATCAACTCAAGAGGAAAAACCAATGACACAGTGAACAGACCAGGAACTTGAATGGAAACATAGAAAACCTGATTTTTAATTTACGAAGCCATATTGTATAACATGGCGTTAGCAAACAGACTTGTCAGCTACTTCAACATGAACAGAATTAGAGGTGGTAAAACTAAATCCATGGAGGAGTGCATGATGGCGCTCCATCCATTCAACTTTCTCTGGCAATTCAGGACCGTGACGTTTCATCTGGGATCCTGCAGTGATTGGCCAATAAACATTAATTAGCGGTTGGACACGCCCAGGGAGGGAGCGCGTGTGAGAGGAGCCCCTTTAAAGCTGAAAATGACCGGAAAACCGTAATTGCAAATTATCATCAAACTTCCGAACTGATGGAAACCCGAGGCCGCGCTAAATTGGATTTGAGTTTCGTGTTTCCGCCAAAGCGCACACACTGTGGCTTAATAAGAGGAAACACCTGTGCCAAACAAGCCCCGAATCAGACAAATCCAGATTTGTGTTGGATTTAAGAATCATAAAACAAGAATAAGAGGGCTTCCTGTTTGGTTTTATCACTTCCCTGCACGGTTATCGCTCATGTGACAGCCACATAATCCAACACCAAGAGTTATGATGCTGCCCTATAGGCTATAGGCTATACTGCCCATGCAACACTGAGGTTCAAATAAGCACAATGCCCAGTGACTTTACACTCTTTGCACGCGTGGAAAACATTTTAGGCTTTTCCAAATTCCTTTAGATTATTTTTTTTATCACTGCAGCAACCTCATATTACGTCCAATTTCAAAAACGGTTATATAGGCTACGTGTTTTCAGGATTCCAATTCAAAATGGCCTATTTTTTCTACTATATACTTTTGATTGAGTCTGTAAGTATAGGGCATTCATTTACGAAAAACATAAACAAGTTCAAATATGGAGATATGAGGTTTCTGCCTGGCTGCACAGCAGCGAAATATAAGAAGAGACAGGCGTTCCATTTTGCGCCGAGCTTTTATCCTCACGGTTTTTTAAAACCGACCAGGCGTCTTGCTGCACTGATGCACTTTGTCACAGTAATCTATTGAAAGAAAACAACAATTTAGAAACGAATAAACATCTCAGGCGAGGTCCCTAAACAACAGATTCCGATGACAGCGGAGAGAACATATGATTCCAGTCGGTCATACTTTCTCGGGTTTCCGCGCCCCGTTGTCAGTCCCGCCGCCCCGGAGGTTTCCATCAGGGGCCAAACCAAGCGCGCCGTAAACACCACTCTCATTTGTTTTCTCTTCAGATGCAATTATATCATTGTGATTAAAAAACATTTTTAATAAGCCTCCGCTCGACCTTTATTTGTGTAAAACGGATCCATTTCATGTCGAAGCGGTAATGTAATAATCCCGAGCTGTCATTACCAGGCCGCGTTCTTATAAGAACCAGACGGGCGAGCACCGGGCACCACGCAGCACCGCACCGGGGAGGGGAGGGAGGGGGAAACGGGAGACGGCAGAGAGCGTTTTACGGAAAAGTCTTCAAATTAATATAGGAAATGTTAGCTTCGACCGAAAAGGAGCGCGTTTCATGGATATATATTGTGTGTTTCCAGATGGTCCGGGTTAAAAACGGAGCCAAATATTTGTGCCTTGACAGTGCTTGACTTTCCTCTCTTTACATGTTCAAGCGTAGAGTTTTAAATAGATAACGTGGTGGTGGGCTATATCCTATATGGAAAAGACGCAGGTCTGTCAAACAGCTTTGCTTCTGCTGAGCCTGAACTATAGCCTATACAATTGAGTTATAAAAGAAGACCCTTAAAACTGACCCGATTAAAAAAAAAATTATGAACCATAACACAATTATAATCCTATTAATGTTTTTGAATAGTCTTCCAGGTTATGATCCCATTAAAAAACTGCATGTGCATGGTTCCTCATTTTATTTGGAGTAAATCTGATGGAGATAAAAACAAAAATATGTTCAGAGTAATAGGCTGAAGTAAATATAAAAGCAAAAGTAAAAGCTTTTGAATTGAAACAAGAGGACCAACGCCCCCCCCCCCCCCCCCGCCCCTATTTGGCCTATATGTCTCAACAACAGCAGCCAGCAGCAATGACCAACAAAGTAAACTGAAAGATTACGCATAATCTTGGAGATGTGTTCTTCTCTAAAAGACAAGTAGGCATGGGCATGAGATGAGATACTGAAGTGCTCTCTGGCTGTTTCTGGATGCTGTGCAGGGACTTCTGGGATGATGAAGTGGGCCTTTTAGGGAGGAATGCCCGTTTCTCTCTGCCCTGAGCCCTCCCTCTCCCTCTCCCTCTCCCTCTCCCTCTCCCTCTCCCTCTCCCTCTCTCTCTCTCAGTGCGCGTCACACAGAACAAGTCCTCTTGGAGAGAGAGAGAGAGAGAGAGAGAGAGAGAGAGAGAGAGAGAGAGAGAGAGAGAGAGAGAGAGAGAGAGGAAATATCACAGGGACGTCAACAATCAAGGCTCTGGGTGAAGACACGCGTCTGGACAGCGGAGACATGGGGACGCACCGCCGGGCCAATTAGTTGGTTATTTCCCTCATACGCGCCCCATACAGTTGGGCTGGGATGGGATGAGGTGGGACGGCAGGGACGCTGCTGGACCTCAGAGAGCGAGTTCGGACGGAGACGACGCAGAAAAGGAGCCTACATAGCCTCGTCTCGTCTCGCGCAAAGATGCAGGGTCTGAGCTCACGGGCCCACGCGTTCTCCGTGGAGGCGCTGGTCGGCAAGCCCTGCAGCAAGCGCGTCAAAGTGTCGTCGGACGGACAGGACAGCACGAGTTCTCCGGGAGACACCGGGAGCGACAGCAGCACTTTGACCAGCGACACGGAAGACAACGGTGGGTGCGACTTTTAGGGGTTTTCTTTGGAGCACAGCTGAATGAGCTGTTGGTGTGTCAGACTGGCGACAGCACGCAAGAACTATAAACACAGTGAGGTGTCAGCATTTATATATAGGAGAATGTTTTAATGACACTGCTCTGGTTTGTTTTGCTCCGAAAAATGTTACGCACAAACTTGGAAAGAAAATAGGCACATAGCAGCCACATAATAATGACGGGCTGAAGTTTACCAATTTATAGGCACAATTATTTTTTGCATAATAAATAGGTTTGATTCGGCTAATATGGCCTACTAGTCTAAATACATTTGACATATAGCCTTCCGATCGAGGAAACCTATGTGCCTATAATATTATGGCTTCCAAATATTTTCCTTTTAGGCCTAACAATATTTTTTATAATACTTATAAATGGACCTTAAAGTAATATTGGCCATACCTAATAATCATAACTGCGTCTGCTGCTACAGAAACTCATGTTCAACTCATCTTATGTAGGCTTATTATTAAACTTATTTACCTAATTATTTTAGGCCCGCAGGACTATCCGGTCAGGTTGAGAAAGAAAGCAAGTCCAGCACTGAAGAGTCCAGAAGATAGCGGCTCTGACTCGGGCAGAAACCCGCGCAGAGCCGGGGATGGCGAGGTGAGGAGGCCGGGGGAAAGTGACTGTTGCCCGGGTAAAGAAGGCAGCGATGTCCGGGTGGAGCTGCAAGGTTCTGAGCTGTGGAACAGATTCTATGAAATCGGGACCGAAATGATTATCACCAAGGCTGGCAGGTAGGCTACAAAACATGTTGTATATAAGGCCTATACAACCAACAGGATGATAACGTGACCAAATAATCAAATAGCATCAGAAGACATTTTAAGTAGGCCTATAGGCTATTATGATTTGCCAATTAAGGCCAATGTTGGCTGCATCAAAAAGACGACCATTCTGCTTTTTTCTTGATTAGATTTTAAAAATAAATCCGTATGAGAAATAATTTAAATATGCACACGTGTAAATTTCCGCGCACTTTGAGGAACACAACAATATGCTATTATCTCAATTAAATGTGACGAATTAAAATATAATCCTTTTCATTTTTTACATTGACAGACCTGTTCACTGTTGGTTGCCTCAAAAATATATTATAGACCTTAATGTCCTGCAAATGCACCGTATTAAACATAATTGCACCATCCACTGCTATAGTATGACCACAGCGGTATTGGACTCATATTTCGTCTTGTAAATATGTCTGCCATGGGGCTTTATATGGAGCCAATAAAGTAGCCTACATATCACTTATAGGCCTATAGTCTGCTGTCGTCGGATTTCTTGGTATTTTTATTCGTTTCGATTCATTATGTTTGTGATATTTGTAATGTTGTGCTTGTCATATGGACTCGAAGATATAAAGATATAAAATATACTCGGGTCAATAAACTGATTTTGATTTTAACATTGACCAGCCGCCTATATATATATTCTTTTCTCATTTGAACATTTATATGATCTTTTTGTATAGAGGTTATGCATGTGAATGTGAATTTGTTATACATTTATGGCATATCTTCAGGAGAATGTTTCCGTCGGTGCGCGTCAAGGTGCGTAATCTGGACCCGTGCCAGCAGTATTACGTCGCCATGGACGTCATGCCCGTGGACTCCAAACGATACAGGTGTGTGTGTGTGTGCAGTGTGTGTGTGTGTGTGTGTGTGTGTGTGTGTGTCACGTGTGTGTGTGTGTGTGTGTGCGTGTGTTCAACGTTGCCTTATTATCATTAACCGTGCACCACTGTGACAGGTACGTGTACCACAGCTCCCAGTGGATGGTGGCAGGGAACACGGACCACTCGTGCATCTCTCCGCGGCTCTACGTGCACCCGGACTCGCCGTGCGCTGGAGAGACGTGGATGCGACAGGTCATCAGCTTCGACCGGGTCAAACTCACCAACAACGAGATGGACGACAAGGGCCACGTATGTTGTGTCGACATGCATTCAAACATATATCAAGCATCTGTTTTTATTGGCTGTATACAGTACACCACAGTCAAATCCTCAGTGTGCGCATGTAACTCCGAGTCTATGAAATGGATACATTCACATTGAGGATTTATATACTGTGTTAATGTGACAATTTATAATATTATATAACAATATTTCAATTGATATTGCATGCACTTTTTGCAAACAAAGCTTAATATAGGTGATTTGCACTATAAATTTGCACTATAGTCAAGTCGAAATGTAAAACAATTTAAACTATAGATTACAATTTACAAGGAGGATAAAAAGAGAAGACAATAAAAAATAAACAACTATAACAGCCAATTGACATTTGTTGAGTTAAATGAACACATTTTGGTTTCAAAGATGAGACCTGGTAGCCCCTGCAATTTGATAATTCAGTTAACTTTAACCACACAAAAAAAGTTGAATGCATGAAGAAGTGTTATTTAACTCTGAGTGTAAAAGGGACAGCTTATGGGTCAATTTTGTTCACTTTGTTGTTATAGTTAAATTAATACGCTGGATTTTACAGTGTTTATGTACTTGTGTGGGCAATCATGTTATTTAGAAGAGTTTAGTCATATGCCACATACTTTAATTATTTTCAAATAAAAGTAAAACGGAACCTGAACAGTCCATTACAATTGGTGGACAAATAGTGGAGGTAGTAGACAATTTTAAATACTTAGGCACATATATTATTGACAGCAAACTCAATTTCTGTGAAAATACTGACCATATTTTAAAAACTTGTAACCAACGCCTCCACCTACGCAAGCTCAACTCCTTTAGAGTGAGCAAGCATATCATGGCAACAGTCTATAAAAACCTGATAGAGGGAATCTTGACTTTTAACATGGTAATGTGGTATGGCAATGTTAATGTAACAGGAAAAAGCAAGCTGCAGCGAATAGTGAACCTAGCCTAAAAAATCATTGGGAAGAGACAGAAACAATTAGGCTGTATATCTACAAGGAGGTACTTCGTAAAAAAGCTGTCAATATAGCAAACGACCTCCTCTCATCCACTCTGCAGGGTTTTCGAACTACTTCCCTCTGGTAGACGGTACAAAGTACCAAAATCTAACCGTAACAATAAAAAAAAAATCCTTCATCCCAAATGCCATTAAGGCACTAAATGATACCATGTCTCGCTATATTTGTTGATTTTCCAATGTATTTGCAACTGTTGTCCTGCACTTTTTAGCCATGAGAAAATAATTGTGTAAGTGTTGTTGCTGTTGTTGTAACTGTTTGTTTTTTTACTGTTGTTGAGACCGAAGACAAAGTTCCACACGTGGACAATAAATTAAACTAACTAAGTAACTAAGTAACTAACTAAACCTGAAACTAAAATGCTATATACAGACTACAATATGTCTTTTACAAAACTGATGTAGGTTAAAAAAAACAAAAAAACAACAACACAAAAATATATAGAGTTTCAGAGGGGTCAACATGCATTAAACACTATAGCTAAGCTAGAGTTATAGACCTCTGCAGTGGTCCCCAAATGACTTCGGGTTCCCAGATGATTTGCTTAATGTGCAAAATTGTTTTCTCACTCAACAGTAAACCAACATACAACATACATACATATATATCATATAAGTGTATACAATATCTGCACATTTGTGACAATTTATGGACTTTTAAGACCTTTTTAACAACTCTAAAATGAAACAAAATAAGAAACAAGACCATTACTGCACCAAAAGTGACAAACAAACTTCAATAAAAAAAAGGTCAAACATGGGCAACAATTTTTAAAATAGAATTCCAGCTTGTCAGGGTAATCAAATAATGATTATTTATCCCGAAAAGGCTGAGAACCAGAACAATCATGCAGTGCAACGCTATATGCGAAACTGTTGTGATTCTGTTGCACGCTACACTGAGCAACCAAACATCCTAAACACGCATGCACTGTCCAGCCATTACACTCTGCAATGGAACGGATGAGTCCACTATATGAAACGGAAGAACACACACACACACAACTGGAACAGATGTGAGGACAGCAACACCACAAAAGCACCCAGCAAGAAAAAACATTGGCTCCCAGTATGAATTCCTCTTCAACTGCACTGCACAAGTTCTTAGTCTTAACGTGACCCTGTGAGAGTGCCTTGAGTTAAATAAACACGGAGGATTTTTACACATGCAACTCACTGTGTAATTTAGAGAGAAAGACGTTGTGGGGTGTAATTGTAATGTAATGATTTTAGGATGTATATGAAGATTGACTGCATTCTGTATGATCACGATGATGAGTCTTGAAGTTGGCATCTCATTGTTTATTGTTTGCTTTAATGTGACAAAGGCACTTTGAGAGAACTTAAGAGAGGCGGTGGTTTGTGTGTGAGGGTTACTGTGTTATTATGTTTGTAAGATAAATATCGATTAGGAATGACGTTTTGCAACAGTTCTTGTTCAAATAGGCTACTGTAAGTGTAAACTGAGCAGATTAAGTTCATATTCATAATTCTTATAGGACAGATGGCTAACATTATCTAAAGATACAGTAGTTGTGTGGCAGTCACAAAGTCTTCTCGCATGTGGGCTCCAGTGAGCATTTGACCATATTCAATGTTACATGTTACCACACTGTTACAGTATATATGTCGTTTAAGAAATAGGCATGAAATGTACTCAGAAACTGGACCCAAATGACCCCTAAAGTTGAATTAAAGGACGCGTAAGGGTCCAAATGGATACAGATGCATTCTGACCCCGACAGGTCAATTTCGGTCAGTTTGTGAGTGACCTCCCAAAGCTTAAATGAACACCTACACATTTTATTGTGTAGGTGTACGCTTCATGGCTTTGAAAAAGTTGCATAGAAATGGATCCAGACGGTCCTGTACGGGTCCAAAGGGATGAGTAACAATTATGGACACTTATTGGTCCATTTTCCCCTTACAGTTTCTTCTCGTTCCATTTTTACACTGGCTGTAATCCATACCGTTTATATCCTGGGATTCGAACCCAAATGAGACAGAGTCCCCGCTTGGCCAGAGTAGATATCGAGACTATGATCTTCTTGTCAACCAGTAGGTGTCCTGACACCCACGCTGGGCAAGACCTATAGCCGGTTGAGTGGTTTAACAGAATTAAGGTTGCTGCACGGTGCACACAGAGCGCGTTTTTCAGATTTTTAGCTGCGTTTCTCCATCGGGGTTTTCCAAAAAAAACGTGTGTGCAAACACCTTTAGTGGCATTTTGGCGGAATTATACCGCCCAAGGAAATTATTTTGACGCTTTACAAATCCGTTTACATTCTCCGTGAATGAAACGAGTATCCGGGGGAAATAACATCCGACGGATATTCTGGTCCGACACTTCCGGCAGAACACTCTCTGCCTTTATAGGTCGTAAGCAGGCTTTTCTCTTCGCAGATGAGTAAGGCTGGAAACGAGGCTATACTGTACGTGACACCAGGGTCGACAGTAAATATCCCAAAGGAAGAGTATAGGGAGACGGGAGACCTGCACCTCCAACCACTGCAGATGTGCTAATTCTATCGTATCAACATACGGCATCATACAGATTGGTTACAGTCATTACAATAAGATTAGGGATTACAGTGTGTACACAGTAGTATACCTCGGGTGGTGAATAACAGAGCTGTCATTCTCTCCGTTCAGGTCATCCTCCAGTCCATGCACAAGTACAAGCCGCGGGTTCACGTCATCCGTCACGACCCGCGCATGGACCTGTCCCAGATCCAGTCCCTGCCGGCCGAGGGGGTCCACAGCTTCTCCTTCCCAGAGACTGAGTTCACCACCGTCACCGCCTATCAGAACCAACAGGTATAGAAAGCCTGATTTTGCACACCAATAATATACAGTGGTGGAAAGTAACTGAGGATGCATTTACGACTTAGTACTGTACTTGAGTAAGATTTTGAGGTATATACTTTACTGGAACATCTCCAATTTCTAATTCTACCCCACTACATCTCAGACCCAAATATTGTACTTTTACTCCACTACAATTATTTGAGCACTAAACGTCCACGTCGAGCTGTGATGGTTATGGGTCCACGTTTACACTCTCCAAGTTAAATGTACAGATTTGACTGTATAAACACTGGATTGGGATGTCATAGGATCTGGAGACTCCACGCAGTGCACGGCAAACAAAAATGGTTGCATTGAAAGTGGTTCTTTGGCTCGTAATCATAGGGGCTATATACAGTAGCACCTAAATCTTACACGTGCTCATTTAGGGTCACAGGCCTGAATGGGCAATTTTTGACTTGCGGGCTGAATCAGTTGTACCCACACAAACGCATGCTGCCTTTGCACACACACACATTGCATTCATCATTTTTCTCTTCTCTTGTTACAGTTATGACTGCACAATATTTGACTTAGTATTTGACCATGCAGTATTATAGGCTACAAGAAACTTGAGAATAAAATCTAGTCTAGCAATTCACTCCATGAAAACAATAGCCGATCCACGAGCACACAGCGTGATGATGTGAGCTTGTAGATCTGATATTTTCACGAGTTTGGGTCACGGGCAAATGTCCCTGTTGGGTCATGAGCTAAAAGGTTTGGGAACCACGCCAAAGACCCACTGATAAATTAACCACCATTTTTGTCTGTGTTGTAGGCCTATGTCATAATTTAAAGACGCGGTGCAATGTTTTTTTTGGAGCATTCTATTTTTAAGTTGTGTGTGTTTTGAACCAATCAGTATGTCACATCCCTTCAGGGTATGGGACGTATAGCTCCGCTACATGTGCCTGATGTGCGTGGCGCGACGCCTGCGTTGAGTTTGTTTATGTTTTGTTTTTGTTTTGTTATTGTTTTTTATTCATTCATTCACAGAGAGATGGGCAGCAAAGCTCATGGATTATTTCTAACCTATAATGATTTCAGATACATATTTTAGCGTGATGATTACGTTTAAAACGAGTAACACACTGTCTGTGAGCTTGAATGAGATTAAAACCGAGAAGTTGATTTGATTAGATTTTCTTTAGCGCAGTATAACAAAAGTTCTGTAAAGTTCTGTAATCAAAACCAGCTGTGTTGTAGGAATCAACCAGGTGAATGAAATCACCTGCAATTCTCATGCAGGACTCGACACGTCATCACGTATCACGTTTTCGTTCAAAGGAAGTAATTCAATTAGAATTCTTATGGACTTTTGATATAAAAATACACAAAGATGGAAATGTTCCCATTGTTTTGGCATAGACTTTTAGTGTTAGATATGCCCATATATTAACCCATTCTGACCGGGCACCCATTTTGGTGTTGGCATCATGTCGTGCTTTAGCTATTGAAAAATAGCAGATCTACAAGCTCATATCGCGCCACCGAGTGGCGCGATACGAGCTTGTAGGTCTGCTATTTTTGAAAAATCGAAGAACGACTGACATAGAAACATAGCTTTATCAGAAAACTGTCAGGATGTAGACGACGTTTATAGAATCTGATCTCAGGTCAGAATGGGTTAAGAAATGTCCCTATACGTCTTTAACGCAGTGGTTTTCAACCATTTTCATGCCAAAGGACCCAAAACTTAGATTGAATATGTTGTTGTCGTTGGATTAGATTCTGTCCACGAGCCCATGCTGTATTGATGCTGACACCATGGAGAGATAACAGGCAAACGATCAAAATACTCTACATTCTGTAATTGTATAGACTTCTTGTAAATTAAGTAATGCAGATGTTTAACAATAATGTAACTCTTGAGGGGATAAACATTAAACCAAAAAGCATCCGTAAGGGTCCATTTGGTTTCATTTTGCAGATCTCTTTTAAAGATATATTGTTTTGGGGGCGTTTTTGCCTTTATTGATGGGGTACGGTATTAACGGTAATTAGACAGGAAAGGGGGCGAGAGATGGGGGGAAGACAAAGACAGGCTCGGGACTCGAGGACTCGAGGACTCGCCCAAGCCTGCAGATCTCTCTAAAATGGTCCATTTGGTTACCAACTCTCCATCATTTAGCTGGGGACCGCACCTGGCTGGAACCCCCTCTCCACTGGTTGAGAACCACAGCCTTAATGTATTTCAACTAGTGAGATGAGGTTTGTTGTGCCTCTGGTTAGTTGCTGGTATGTATTGCCGTTTTTGTTACCCCAAAATAAAAACGATTAATAATAGCCGTAAAAAAGTTTCGAACTATATTTCTAATGCTCTCCATGGCAGAACCATCCAGAAAGCTGATCTCCGGTGGTTTTGAGCAACTTAATGGCGCAAAGCCTCCAACACTCTCTCTCTCAGTGTATTTATTTTATGATGATGATTCTGTCACTAAACACGGACTGGAGTGACCTCACGTTAAAGGGAAGGGAAAAAAAAATAAGTTTTAATCTCCAGCTCGTGAAAGTGTTGAGGGTGACTTCGCTGTGGTCTCGGCTAAATCGTAAATTACGTTTGGCCTGACCGAGATCTCTCTGCTGGTTGCTGAGGTTTCAGAAAGAGAGCGAAGCAGAGATTGGAGAGAGTGTGTGCGTGTGTGTGTACGGGGTAGCTGACCCCACTGTTGGCAGCCATTGCTTCAGTAACAGAGCCCTCTCGAGGGACTGGCAGCTCTTTTCATCAGGGTCCAGTTTACGACCAGTGAACGTATTATTACTGAAACGCAGTAACGGCCTGTGACTCGGGCTGCCTGCGGGACTCCACGGCCATTAAAGCACCATATAAACGTCGGAGGCCCGAGCACCGTGCTCCAAGAACCCTGTTTGACATGGCTGCCCGCCCTGGGTGCTGCTGGGAGATGTAGTCCCCGAGGGACAGGTCTGCATAGCCCCACGCGCTCCCATAAAGCTGAGCTCATTGTTAGCTTTACAGGTCACTGGTTGACAAGCTCTTTCTAAAGCCACGTATGTTCCCCCCCCCTCTCTCTCTCTCTCTCCTTCCCTCTCCCCCTGGCCAGATAACCAAGCTGAAGATCGACCGGAACCCGTTCGCCAAGGGCTTCAGAGACCCGGGGAGGAATAGGTACATTATAGAACCATCAACCATGTGCCCCCGGTGCACTTCAACACTTCTCACACTACACAGTGCAAAGACCCCAAAGGGATTTAAGATTGAAGTCGGGAGAAATTCGATCAGCCATAAAACCTCCAACTGAGGCTGAACTGTATACGTGGTGCATAATTTCACACTTCTCAGAGGCAATGTTTTACATTTTTAATTACTGACATGTTATTTGGGTGTTGTGTGTGTGTGTGTGCGCGCGTGCATGTGTGTGTGTAGGGGGGTATTAGATGGACTGTTGGAATCGTACCCATGGAGAAGCCCTCTCAGCCTGGACTTCAAGCCGTTCACCCTGCAGCTTCACGGTACTAGTGTGCAGCAACACTCGCTGGCTCGAAGACAAAGTATAGCGGCTCGTATATATATCTCTGTGATTCAGGTTGTTTTTGATGTCTCCCCCAACAGCGACCCCGGGTTCACCGACCAGCATCATGACGTCGTCTCTGAAGGGCTTTCTCCCCGGCTCCTCTCTGTCACCTCCTCACCCGTACTCCCTCTCGTCGCTCTCGTGCCAGGACGCCGGCGGTCTGCACGCCCTCGGCCTCCCGCTCTACGGCAAAGCCTCCGCCGTCTCCCCTCTGGCCGGCAGAGCCTACTGCTCCCCCTTGGTGGGAGCGGACAGATTGAGGGGCTTACCTCTCCCCCTCTCCCCGCTGACTGACCTCCCGTTCCTATCGGCGCTGCCGGGAAAGAAAGGCCCCCAGTGCAGGGGCCCGTGTCTCCTGCAGGGGCCACATGTGGGGACCTCCCCGACGTGCCTCATTCCCCTGCAGGGCCCCCTCAGCCCTCGGGGGCCCGCTTCATCCCTTCTCCCTCATCTGGCCGAGGCGGCCGGCCCGTACTGTCTGTACCGCTACACCCTCCCCCTGAGCCCCCACCTCGCGGCACTGTCCCGCCACGCCAAGCTGGTGGAGGACACCACGAACTGTCTCCTCCGCCCGCCTCCCTGGCACCCGACCACCAACCACTGCCTCTGACAGCTCGGCCAAACACTGCCACGGGGTCCCTCCGGTATATACGCTTGAACTTGAACCAGTACCCGCTGCCAAAACGAATGTCCCACTCACAATGAAAGAAATGACTATAAAGCCATCTCTGAGGAGTCTATACTGCTGGTGATGAGCAGGGAACTGTGAGAGTGGGGATACATGTTGTTTTGCAAAACCATGCGAGGACATATGGTGTTGGGCTGAACAACGCTTAGACCAATTCTGAAGCCTTGATGTTAGCAACTCTCCACTAAGCGCCCATATATGAGCGAAAGCCAACAGGCTTATACGACTGTTACGAGTGAAAATAAATGAACAGATGGACACGTAGGGCCTCTCTCCAGCTTCTCAGACCAACAGCCCTTTTGCCATTTCACAAGATGTGAAGGCGTTAACCAAAGAACACCAGCTATACATTCTGAGGTATGTGATGACAAGAGACATTATGAATCGAAGCATTGTCGATAGACAAAAATTGCTGTCTTGGTGTCAAGAAAGCAATTTCTTTTAAAATATTTTTAAACTGTTTGTTCAGTTGACACGATGCTTATCAAAGGGATGAGTTCTTTTACATGCATATTTTGTAAAGAAAAGTGAAAGGGAAGACATTTTTACATGATGAATTCATATTAATATACTGTACATTGTATTTCTAAGTAAAGAAACAAAACAATACTATATGCGTTGTATCAGACAAAGTTATTTTGAAAGATGTTCGTCCGTGTACAGATACAGAAACAAACAAATTCAACTTCTGTGTACCTCAGGGAATCATGCAGCTTACACTTAATTCCCATTAAAATGTTCAGTGTGAATTCACATAAGGTACAATAGACTGAGCCATAATGGAATGGAGCCCAGATGAATTTGAAAACTGTTCAATATAGCTGCTTTTTAGTTTTTTACAAGGCTCTGCAGAGCTCTGTATAGGCTCTGCAGAGACTAGGGGCTCCATTTTCGTCACCGCTAAACCCCTTATCCCTAAACTTCTTTGCCTTTTTTTTAATTTTTTTTACTATTTTGCAAAACATTTTTGAATAGCTAAAATGGCCAGTCTACAAGCTCACAATGTGTCAATGTAGATTGGCTAGTTGAACTATTCAAAAATGTTTTTCAAAATAGTAAAAATTAAGAAAATAAGTTTAGGGATGAGGGGTTTAGCGGTGACGAAAATGGAGCCCTAGCCGTCTATGAGAGGGTTGGTCTGTGTGTGTGTGTCCGCCTGTTTGTCCGGACTAAGAGAGGGCTGGTCTGTGTGTGTGTGTGTGTGTGTGTCCGCCTGTTTGTCCGGACTATGAGAGGGCTGGTCTGTGTGTGTGTGTGTCCGCCTGTTTGTCCGAACTAAGAGAGGGCTGGTCTGTGTGTGTGTGTGTGTGTCCGCCTGTTTGTCCGGACTATGAGAGGGCTGGTCTGTGTGTGTGTGTGTCCGCCTGTTTGTCCGGACTCCGGAGATAATCTCACAAAGCGATCAGCGCCGTATTCCTATAGTGCACACTGCCAGTAGGTCACGGAAATACCTGCACTGATTTCTTTTCACGCATATGTTTTATATCTTTTTGCATTTTTTTAATTCTATAATCGAAGTCAATGGGGGGCTCAGAGATTGGACTGAACCCTTGCCCGACTTTGGAGCGATGCATCATGGATATACGTCATAGACGACTGACATCACAGGCATACAGTCCAAACCCCACCCCCAACACACACGCACGCATGCACGCACACACGCACGCACACACGCACACACGCAAACGCAAACGCACACGCACACACACGCACACACACACGCACACACACACACACACACACACACACACACGCACACACACAGAGAGTTCATATGTGGGTCTTAAGATCCACATGATTCAATTGCTGTTGTGAAGCTGAAAAGAACACAACATATTCTCCGCCCCTACATTGCGTCAATACATCTGC